>NC_135393.1:9397522-9697522 GCF_051989625.1 Stigmatopora argus
TAAACAATGCAAATATTTTATGAATCATTTCAAACTAAAAAAGTAGGCAAAACAAGGAAGTAATGCAAGAAATTTTGGTTGCGAATGTCTCTACAACTGATGGCAACCAATCAAATGGATTGATATTCCTTCTGTTCTTTTTTTCTCTCTGTGCCCCAAAACTTGTCTGTTGGGTTGCATTCTCTTAATAAATTAAATAATACATATAAAAAACCATAATGAGATTATACCAAAGTCCTATGCAACCTTTATAAAAACGTTTTTTTTTCTTTCAAATTTACAACTCACCATGTCTAAGCATCTGAATAGGTTAAAAAATATATGCGGTGAAATACTGTGTTAAATAATGATAATTTTATATAATTGATGATGATAATTTCAGTCAAAAACTGCAATTATAATTGCATATAATAACAGTAATAATTTTGACTACTCTGGCCCTTGTTTGCAGATTGCCGCCATGGTGGTTTCGATGATTCTCTACAAGGAGATTGGTGCCAAAGCATGATGAACGCTATTTATTTAATACATGCAAATGAGAAATTAGCCTGTGAATTGTTTCCAATTAGTAAAGACTCTTTGCCACAAGCTGACATAAAACTGTTGTCAGTATATTGTTCAATTCAGTAGCAATAGCAGCCATTAGAACATGTCTGTTCTTACGAGTGTCACATTGATTGACACAGTGATTTATTTATGTTTGCCACGTACATGCAAAATTATTGAGCCTGATGTTAAAAGAAAATATTGTCATCCTTGTATAAGTTTTTATTTTTTTATTATTTTTACTCACTTGAAGGCGAACAGTGATGTTCTGTTTACACAATGACTCTGGTTCATGCCTCCTGTGATAAAGGTAATAATGATTGTTATTGAATTTATTACAGAAATAAGCAACTATATTTTGTTTGTGTTACTGTAGCAACAAAAGTAACAATCTTCAGTAAATAAATGATGGAGAATGTTTCTGTGTTTTATTTTGAGATGCATTTTGTTTTACTAGTTATTTGAGACATTTTGCAGTTTTGTTTGTATCTCTATTTGTCTTGATAGTGTTTTTATTTACACTTGTAATTTTTGTTATTTCCATAGGTACCACAAGGTGGCAGAGCCCTGTGTGTAGACTATTCAACGTGCGGCCCTGCCAATTTGTGACAGATGCTCGTATGCGGAACTAAAACGGGTAAGTAGGTTCTTATCAAGCACACAAAAAGAATGGCTGCATAGAGAATGCTTTAAGTAATTGACTACTTGATGTCACCACATTCTGTCTATACAGCCTTATTTTTCCTTCTTTCTTTTTATTCCCACACAATTTCCAAAACCAAGACATTCCCAAACACAACAGACAGATGTGACATTAATATTTGGGTTTAAATATTTATAACAATTTCTTTCATTATTCACTTTTTGATCATTTAGGCTCTTATGCTCATTTTAATTGTCTTGCAGCCATTGTGAATATTTATGCAGATTATTGCAAGTGAAACTCTGCTTATTCTTTATAATTTAGTGTAGTCACTCATATTGTGTATTAGATATGGTTGCATCAGGACTATATCTTGCCATTTTCCAATTTGTTTAAATTGAGTCGAATCTAAATGTTTCACTTTTATATCAAGGTAGGTAACTAAACAAGAGTTTACAAAATAATTATAAAAAAACATACATGTCAAAAATACAATAAATTGTTAATACAAAAATTTAAGTAGTAAAATGTATTCTGATGACATGCTTAAAAGAGCGACTGCTGGTACTAATACATTAAAAAAATACATATTAAAGTATTGAATAGAGGACACAAGAGGGACAAAATATTAGAACCCACTTTGTTCAGTGCATTTCTACATCAGCAACATTGCAAGCCAATCAATTGCCAAATGTATTGATTACTACCTTACATAATATGTTCAGTTTTATCCTTATAAACCCAAAATTTAAGAGTTTTCATACCCGAGCTAATAGGAAAAAAGGAAGAAGGGGCATAGGTTTCGGTAGCCCATTTTGACACTTGTGTCTTAATAGATCACACTCAAGTGTGGCAGGTTCTGGTTTTGGGAGGCCTACAGTGTCCCAAACACACGTCGGCCAACATGAGAAAGTCAAACACTGCAATTCTTCTAACTTCAATGGTCAGGTGTGTGATCAGGTCACGGCGGGTGGAGCACATTCAGGTAAAAGCAAACAATAATGATGGGAGCATATGTCACTACTTGTTCTTCTTGTGGGAATCATTGGGCAGGAGGTGACTTGATTGTCACATAAAATCATTATGGCTTTACGCCTGAATGACGTGAGAACATCATCTGATCTGTGTGACGTTGCACGTTGAGGCTTGATCATTTACAAATGGCATGGTCACATTCATCCTTTTATTCAATCATTTATTCATCTTTTCTGCTGCTTATCCTCATGAGGATTGCTAGAGCCTGACATCATTTTATTTCCGGTTGAATAGAAACTAACATTTAAATAGGATGGTATTATGTGTTTGTGTGTACAGGATTAAAAATCCCAAATTATTGATTAACAATGTATTTTTGGAACTATAGGCTTCTTTTTTCTCTCTTTTTGAATCCTGTGACTTTATAACAAAACGGCCTACTTATGGATTATTATGGTATAAAGAGCTTTATGCTTACTTTCGATCATTTCTTTTGAATTGTGACTGGCAGAAATGTGGTGACATTACTCATTTGAGTCTGTTCATAATCTTAATCATAATCTTTTTTGAGTTATTGGGTATGCATTATCCACTGCACATATACCTTCGTTTCCTAGTAAAATAGCATTTGTGAGTGATTTATTTAGCGTATTTCGTACGTGCCAATTTGGCCTGTGGTGCCACTAAAAAAGAAGGATTCAATGTTATACATATTTAAGAATAGCTATCCACTATTTAGTAGAACATAGCTCTCGGTTTCCAGCACCAATAAAGCTTGATGCTTTGATAAACCTAATCTAACAAGCTCGTTTTTTTTTCATACATAGATGAATAACTGTCTGATTCTTGGTAGGTCTTATAGAATAACACTCACCAACTGTAAACTTCAAAATGTTGCTGTATATGATTTTCCTGTCTTTTGACATGTGAACTTGCTGTGTGGCTTCGACGTGTCTTTTGAAGATCAGTGTTACTGTGTCTTCTACGGTGTGGGAATTGTGACACCTTCCTCCCATGAAAGCGTAGGTGAGTGCCTCTATTGTGTATAAAAACACTCCTGCCGCCAATTTGCCTCAGCACTGACAGCAAGGTTACCATTTGCGTACCTTGGACCAAACCACAGCATTAGATTTCTTCCCTTACGCATCCCTTTCCTTTTCAATTTTCTTAAAATTATATATATTTTTGTTAACTATCTGTATTTTTCCGACATGAAGTTGCAACTCATCATCGTGTTCTTATTTTTGACTTTCGCAGCCTCCTTTCCGTTCCCTCCCAACACTTTGGAACGCATTCGCAAAATTTCTAAATCTGAGTTTGAGTCCTCCGGTAGTGGACCGGGCGAAAATGTCCGTGGTCTCGTGAGAGTGATACAAATGGACCCGCATTCTCTGGCCCAATCCGGTTTCTTCATGAGAAAAAGTCGGGCACAGAAATTCAGATCGTCCTTTCCGTCCTTCTTGTCCCAGGGCTTAGCTCCGAAGGCCCCAGCGAGCCCACCGCACCACCCGCAGGCTGACATGGAGCACAAGAAAAGACAAGGCCTCCACATGTGGCAGAAAGCCATCAACAAGGGAAATAAGGCTGCGGTGTCTTTGCCTGCAAACCTGAAGGACGCCAAACAGACGTGCGCTGCCATTCCTTTCATTCAGGTAACAAAAAAGACAAAAATTACTGGTTAGAGCACATGTGTCAAAGTGGCGGCCCGGGGGCCAAATCTGGCCCCCTGCATCATTTTGTCTGACCCGGGAAAGTAAATCATGAGTGCCGACTTTCTGTTTTAGGATCAAATTAAAATGAAGGGTATAGATGTATATTCAATTTCCTGATTTTCCCCTTTTTAAATCAATAATTGTAAATTTTTAATCATTTTTTCTGTGTTTTTAGTTCAAAAATCATTTTGTAAAATCTAAAAATATATTTAAAAAAAGCTAAAATAAACATTGTTTTAGATCTATAAAAAACTGAATATTCAGGGATTTTAATCCAGTTCTTTTAATCCATTTATTTTAAAAAAAATCTAAATATTATATCTAAAATGGTCCGGCCCACGTGAAATCAAGTTGACGTTAAAGCGGCCCGTGAACCAACCCGAGTCTGACACCCCTGGGTTAGAGCCTCAAAGTTTCACTGGAAAGTCCAATTTTTTTACAAGAGTGAATGCAAATGTGAATACTGTAATGTAATATGTGCCCTGTGTTTGGCACGGCAACCAGTCCAACATCCTCTGAAAATATTATGAACCTTACCGGTTATGTTTTGAAAACAATGGCATTGCAGATAGGTAAAAGTATTATTATTATAACCATTTATGAATGTTTTGAATATTAAGATTTTCTGTTGCACTTGCCAGTTGAGTCCTCTGCATGATCCGACTCTGTCTTGCACATTGTATTTTCCATCTTTGTTTTATGCCCTCAAAATTCAAATGGATTGGACTTCTACTGTATGATTGTGAGTACGAATGGTCATCTGTCTCTCTGTGCTTTTTTTAAAATTAAAAAACGTCACTGACAACCCTTCAAATTCAAACGGCCGCTGCCAACCCTTCCAGTTGACGCAGATTAGACAGCGATTACTCTCAATAGCAGTGAATGAGTTATTGACGTGTTCCCTCCAAATAAAAAAGTTACTCACTTCTGCAAAGAAACCTTCAACTTTCATATTAGTTACAGCATCTGCAACGATAAAACATGAAAAAAAGACTAGTCAAACTGATTGTTTTTTTCCCCAATTAATACTGACTGCAATTTGTGTGCCTCCCCCACCCAGCGTGTAACAGCAGACGGGTGCAGTACAGTGACCGTCCACAACAAGCTGTGTTTCGGCCAGTGCAGCTCCCTTTTCGTCCCCTACGAGGTGGACCTGGCCGCAGAGGGATTCCGCCAGCGCCCTCCCTGCTCCCGGTGTGGCCCCTCCAAGACCCACGCCGTGACCGTGCCCCTGCAGTGCGGCACCGAGATCCGCCACACACAGGTGATGCTAGTGCAAGAGTGTAAGTGCGAATCAGGCCGTGAGCAAAAGAATGCAGAAGAATCTTCACCACACGTGTGAGCTCTATATGGTGGTGTTGTTCCCAATATTGAGGAGATTTTAGAGTCTTTATCCTCAATCTCATGTGGATTCCATTATATGGAGAAGTCTATGCTATTGATGATTATGTAACATGAGCTCCCTCCCTTATTCCAAAACCATGCGTGTTAGGTTTATTGAAAATTCAAATACTACGTTCAAAAGTCTAATTCAGATTTTTTTTATCATTCCAATTTATTTTGTGTAGCCGTTCATATGGCAAAGACATAAACTTAGTGCACTTTAACTCATCATTAATACAGCGTTCTCCAGATCGGTTTTCAAGGGTCGCTGTCGGTCCTGGTTTTTGTTCCAACACATTCCGCGGAGACATTTCAAGCCGTAATTTCTGCTAAAACAAGCGGCATCTGATTACAATCACCTGATTACCCTTGTAAAACATTATTGTTTGGTTTGAATGGAATCCTGCACACACTGCGGTCCTTTCTAGAATAGTTTCGGGACCCCTGTATTAATAGAAGTATGACGAGACCTTGGCCATCATGTTTTGAGGATTTTATGCTATTTTTCTTGGACCTGATAGCTTAACGACGAAGGATTTTTGTCACCTTTTCCTGCCATTACTCATTCATATCTCTTGTTTCTTTTGTCGAACAGTGGCAAAATAGATCATTTTTTGATGCATTTCCGATACACATCAGGTTCATATGAATGAGCCCAATAATCAGAATTGGACTGTTCATACTGCATGAAAAAGTTGGATGTGGGCACAGAAATTAGAATTGATCTGCAGTGTGTACGTAGCCAAAGTTATCTTTAGCTGTGATCTTATCTTAATGTTTTGAGAAGTCTATCACTGTCAGTGACACTGAATGACTCATGTTAGTATATTACTGAAATGACAACAATAGGGAAACAAGATTATAAATCAATAATACATAATACTTGGCTCCGTGAGAGGACATGAGAAAAATATATAATGCTGTTTATTTCTGATAATATGAGTAGTGTTGCATTGACTTTTTGCAAAGGTGCACACACAGACACATAACTGCTTACTTTTACATAAACGGACAACAAATGAGTATTGAAGGAACCAATGTTTTTGGAATGTGAGCTGAAGCCCATTTATGTAATGTGTCCTATCGCAATCTAATTTTTGGACATTGCTATTTTAATGTACAAAGTCTGAACATCTTGTTCAGAGTGCTCACGAGGCTTATTTAGCTAAAAAGTGGATGTTGTGATGTTGATGTTCTTTACCTTCCTGAGGGTCCACCGCGCATTTATGTCTACGTTAAGATGACCTTTGACGCATCCAAAGGGAAATATTGTGATCCATTAAAAACAAAAGAGAATGTTTAAGCCACTCTTTGCCCCTGCTTTTCCTGCCAACACTGAATTAAAAATGCAATTTAGTTTGTATGCAAAGCTCCAGTGAGAACATAAAGAGCTTTTGTTGTTGTAACCGACACACACCCATACACATTCACATTCATACACACACACACCTCCTTTTCCACTTATGCATGCAAGTTCTCAGCTCTTATGTTTTATTAAAAAGCCTTGTTCTGCACACTTTGAGCACATCGCACTTTCAAGTAAGAGCGTGGAGCTATTGGGCTCGGGTACTTAGCAGTAAGCAAACATAATTGTTTCAGCATGCTCCCCTTGAATTATGTATAGGAAGCACCTCTTCTCGTGGCCAATCTTGCTTTCAGTGGAGTTGTGGGAATTTGAGCATCGTTCACCACAGATGCGCTCCAAACCGGAGGGTGCGCTTGATTATCTGCTCCCATAAAACCTATTATTCATTTATAGCCTGGCACCTGGGCTTGGTAAAGTGAACTCATGCCGCACATGCCGACATGGACTCCCAGAAGAGCGTAAAAGAAGGGGGGCTCTTTACATCGCCTTGGCACGCCATCGCAATGCCTGCTTAGTCGGCCATTTGCATTCACGCGGGGCTCTCGGCGAAATTGAAAGCGCTCATTTGCGCTACGGGGGGCGGGCGGGGGGATTGAGTTCCCTCCGATTGCATTAGCATGTGATTAGCATTTGGAATTGATGGCTATATTTTTCAAGATTGATGGGACAAATATTTGCTCAGGTCTTAAAGAGAAGTAATTATGGGGCACTTGTTTTGTACTGACTGGCTGATCCCATCTCCGTTTTTGTTTTTATTTCCCACAGTCAACTTTTCACAGAAAAATCCTGTGCATGCAACCCGCCGTTCCTTTTGTTTCTCTGCTTACAAAAAAACAATCTTAAAAACACAGAGTGGGTGCCTGTTGATGATGCAAATAAGAGAGCTCAGCACTTAGAACGGCAGATGTCAGGGCTCTTTTTTTTTTAAAACAGAGTTCCTGCGTCATTAAGGATGGCCTGGTTCCCATGGCGAAGGGGAACGCAAGGAGCGCAAAAATTAGAAGGGCCAGGTGCCAAGTCCACCGCCTCGGGGATCACATCAGCGTAACGGGGTGCTAAGTGGCCTAGTTAGCTCTATAAACCAGCACAATGAAGCAGGCTTTTAACTGCCACGTATAGAAGTTGATAGCAGGAGTGTCGCGCACATCATATCAGTGACCAATGTGCAGCAAGGTCACACCAAAATGATAATACTGAGGCCTACGTTGCAGTAATCTCTAATGCATTCGATGGAGAAGAGGAACATCAATCTTGAGAGACCATATTTAAAAAAATGCACCTTTACACCTACTCTCGCTTTTTTAAAACTGTTCAAAATGTCTGTTGTTCACCCATTTGTTCTGATTTATCATCGTAATTCTTTGTGTACAATACGTTAAGACCGATACTATTATTTTGAAATGAGATTTTGGCCACTTTCATCTTGGTTTTAAATGTGACATGGATTTGAGTTTTTGGGGAATGTGACTACGGGGCGAAAAGTCCAGAGACCTGAGATCAGAATCCTTGACATCAATCCGTTTTGCTGAGTGACTCATAAAGTCGCTGTGAAATCAGAAATCAACCATTTACTGACATCACAAACCCACAAAAGTCGACTTTGAATCCGCACCAACAGATTCGTTTTCAGAGATGTAGCTGCCATGTTTTCCTAATACGACATGAGTCAAAGTTGATCTCCCTCCCTCATCCTCCTACGACTCCTATTGCCCAAGAATTTACATTTTTGGAGAATTACATAAAAATCTACACATTAACTATGATGTTTATCATAAACTGTATTATAGTCAGGCTTTTGCAACATCCTTTTTTATAATTCTATAATTTCATTGTCACAGTAGCAAGAGGGTGAGAATACAGACACAGGAAAATACATTTTAGACATAAATAAATAGGTAATAAATACATATAATATATAAAAAATAAAAAATGAATAAATATATAAATAAATAATAATAAATAGAATATATAAAAATATTTAAAAAATATATAAAAATATAATAAATAAAATAATTAATAATACACACTGCATCAAAATTTACTGGCATTTTTTTTCTACTGGAAAGCATGTGACTTGCATTAATAAAATTTGAGCAGTGGTTCTAAGGATCTTGCTGCTGATGGAGAAGAAGCACACTTGTGGCATCCACTAGGGGACTCTGTTGCTTCTGAATAACCCCGATCGAGTGAATCCGACTCTGAAGATTACCACTTGTATCTGACAGAGTCCAGTTTGCACTCATTAAGGAATTGATTCAGCACTAATATGAATGTTATGTTCAGTCATTCGACAAACACCTTGTCACCTGCATTCCCCCAGTGTTTTGTTGTTGTTTTTTTCAGTGCTGGAGATGTAAGGCTCCAGAAGTGAGGTTGTCCAGACCATGGCAAAAATCTGCCTCCCCACCTGTGTGCTGACCAGAATGTGTTCTGAGTCTGGACCAGCTGGCTAGAAATGGTAAAGAAACCGCTGCCCACTTAATTCTGCCAGTCTTCCTGTCTGGACGCAAGCCCACCAGACTGCCTGTTGGCTCCCGAACGCGGCGCCGATAGGTGAGGCCTGTTGATCTGGACCACATCAAAGTTTGTCATTGGTGATGTCCTTCTTTGCTTTTCCCACAGTATTTGGAATGTGTGTGTGCGTGTGTAAATGTGTGGATTTTCACTTTCACTACTTTCAAGCTCTAATATGTTCAGGTTCATAAGCAACATCTTTTGACTTAGCCGTATAGGCAATGACTTAAAAATCATTATTTGAATGTGATCCACTGATATGCTTAGAATGTCATCTGTCCCCATTGAAATGAATATAAAATCCAGCTACAGCAACAATATAATTTGTGAATGCGACTATAAGTAAATTCCCTTTTTAAATTTTCAGGGTGTGATCAATGCTGCTTTTCTTTTCAAATTTCACACTTGGGCACAAGTACTGTAAAGATGATGCATCGGGGAATATTTTAACGTGATCTAACAGATTGTGAGAAAGAATACGGCCACTGGTTTATGTTGGTCTTTTTATTAACACTTTACATTTGATGGGACTAAATGTGTGGTAATAATAGTAATAATAGCATAGAAGGTATTTTGGATATATAAAAAGGATCATTAGATTAGATTAGATAACTTTATTCATCCCGTATTCGGGAAATTTCATTGTCACAGTGGAGAGAGGGTGACAATGCAGACACAGGAAAAGACATTTTAGACATAAATAGATAGGTAATAAATAAGCAAATAAATATATATATAAGCGTGTGACTGAAATGTTAAGATATTATGTTAATAATATATATAATAATCTTTTTATATTTTATATATTTATTATATATAGTTTATATTTATATTATAAAAATATAATAATCAATATAATGTTAAGAGGTTATGCAATGATTTGCCATCAGACCCTTATACATCGATAAATACTGCACAATTGACAATTATTTAAATCTGCTGGTCCACAACTGAAAATTGGGTGCGCACTGAATATCCACTCTGAACTATGACGCATGCTTTTACCTGTCCTTGTGATTATTTTAATGACTAAAATTGTCCTGTTACACCTTGTCATTTCACAGGCATCATTTTCCCCGTGTGTGTGTGTGCGTGCAGATTGTTGTTATGGTGTGGCAGCAAGCGGTAGGGGAGGATGGTGATGATATGTTGCTATGACAGGTGTCTTCACATGCCTTGCAGGTGATGTCTCACAACCTCACTTAGCTAATGAGTCCAATTAAAGTAATTAAGAGCTGGCATGGGAAACCTTCTCCCCTCCTCCCTCCCAGAGCCCAACTCATCTATTCCCTGGTTTGCCCGGTCACATCAACAAAACAACACACAAACCCGCACTGCTACATGGCGTCAACACTTTGTCTCCCTTCTTTTGTCCCGCCGCGGTCCTTGTCCTATGGGTGCTTTGCATTCCGTGACTCTTTAAAAGAATCATGATGGCTAAAACGAGCGTGCACTTCACATGCACTTAAGAGACACTTCCTGTCACAGCAGTGAGCAAAGGAGAGGGCCTCCAGGAGAAAGAGTGCAGTTTGAAAGGGTGAGGAAATGATGCCAAGCCAGGTCCTAATGAGGGGAGAGATAATTGTTTTGTTAGGTAGGGGGGCCCGGGGGGTTGAAATGACATGCCACACATGGTTTTTGGATGACGTGTAACGAGAGGGCTGTGGGATTGATTCAAATGTAGTGGAAGTGTACTCCTAATTCAAATTGCATAAAGCAAATTCTGGCATTTTATGACTCAAAGTAGCACTATTTGTAATAGCAAAGAACACAAAATATACCGCATTACTGCATGTGTTTGTTTACTTGTCAAAATGATCAGTATCAGGTGTCCTAGTTGCTTGACTAGCCACAGGTGTATGAAATCAAGCACTGAGGTGCATGGACTGTTTTGACAAATGTTTGTGAAAGAATGGATTTGTTTCTGTAGCTCAGTGGATTGTCAACGTCGATCAATGCGCTTTTGGAGGAATCAGCTTTTAATTGGTAGGAGCTTCTCCTTTGTTCCTTGTCAGGTCAAATGTGATTGATTGATTTTTATCAGTTGTTTAACTCTTTTCCCCTTGAGGAAGCCATTTGTAGATTTGGCAGTAGAACTTGGGACATTTTCATGTTACTCAAAAGAGTTTGGTTGCTTTTCAATTGAAGCTGGCACTGTTAAAAGGAGTGACATCATTTTACTGTTGCTATGATTAAAAAGAAAACAAAAAAAACATTCATTCATTTTATGAAGATTGATGATAATTTGCTTGCCCTAACCAATGCTCTACCAAATCTTAAAACTTGCCTCTACTGAATTTCACAGATAAGTTTGTGTATTGGGATTATGAGTAGATTGTTTTTTTAGTAATCAAACCTATCTGCCTGTTTAGTCTGGTTTATTCTTTGTTATGATATTTAAAACTGAATTTTAAACAGTACATTTTTAAACATAGGATGGTATACGTTATTATTTAACATCTTGAACATATAAATGCAAAAGTACTAACAAAAATGGGAGGGGACATTATATGTGAGGATCATTATATTGGTCAGTTTGGGAACCTTCCTGCATTAATTCACCTTTTCCCCATAATATTGAATAAATAAATATTATAGAGAAAATATTTTTATCTGCTAGGAAGGCGGACAGTGTAATTTTTTTTTTAAAAATCCAAGTGGATTTGGACCACATTTTGTGTGATGTCTTTGATCTTAAGAACTTTTTATGTCCTCATATGTACAAGGTTTTTGGACAAAAATAAGCCAATTTGGCATTTTTTCAACAACATTGGTGACCTTGCTCGCATTGGAGGGGAAAAAAACTGAAAAGACCATCACCAAAATGTCGTTTGAGCACAGTTTGGTAATCTGGCGACTCTCAGCAAACAGCAAATTATGCGGGTGGGCTGCATTTTGTGAGCCAGGATGGCAAATCGGCTCCAGGCGCCTGTCAGGGCTCCCTCCAAGATAGATGGTGTCGTTACACAGCCTCCATCATGCTGGAACTGATCTGGAATCGCCACTTATGATGAAATTGACGCCGCTCTTGCTCTCTATTATTCATTTTAACATTAATCAACAGTCATTCGAATGTGCATAGACCACAGTTAGTCAAACGGCCAAGTTTCAACTGCTCTCATTTTGTCTGATGTTCCTATCCAACCTTGAGTGAATCGATCACAGCAATAGACATTTAATACTGCTATAATGTATCCTAACATAGCAATGTCTGAAATTACATTTGAACTATTGCTTGCAAGTAATCATTGTGCATTAGCTCGTTCACCCCCAACAGTGGCGGTGGTAGAAATCAGATTTTCATTCTTTTTTTTTAACATGGGTGACTGGCAACTATCCCATTTCAAATACATTGGCTGTCTATCACCATCCCTGCAATAGAGGTCTCATCTTATTTTAGCATAGTTTATGAAATAACATAAAATACTGGAACATTACTGGGTAATATGACCTGAAATGTACCCAGCCCTGGGCTTTCAGTCATAGGGAAATAAACCTGTACTTTATTGGCTCGACCAAAGAGTACTTATCTGGCTCGGTAACTTTTACGTAGTCTTTGAGTCATGTTAACTTTATAAATTCTGCTGATGAAATAAAGTTGATATACCGATGATTTATAAGAGACCAGACCGAGCAATCACATCCCCATTCATTTCAATTTGAATAAATTGCAATAGGAAGAAAATCGGCTATGAACATTCGTACTGCCTTTTCTCTGGTACAGAATCGCACGTCGTTCTATTCAAAAGTTAACTTTCTGTTCTAAAATCCCATGATTGGTGATTCAGTTCGCTCATAAGTTTATCGATACTTTCTTTATTGGTTGCTTGTCAAATGATATTCTGTTTTAGGGTGAAGAAAAATGAGCATTGTAGTGCTTTGGTCACAAGATAGGTAGAGCCGGTAAAGTTTCCAACTTTACATTTTTTTTTCCTGAACCTGTCTTCTCCCTTTTGAAGGAGAGTAAAATTGTTTTTTGTTTTTTTAAACCTACCTCACACTGTTTCCGTAACGCCTGCAATGGTAAGTCGGCAGGCAGCCTTCCCTGTGTCTTCCTCAATGTAGGTTAGGTTAAAACTTTATTTCATCCCGTATTTGTGAAATTTCTTGGTTGCAGTAGCAAGACAGACACAAGACACACAAGACATTGTAGACCTAGGTAAAAAAAAACTAGAGCCACACACAGGAAGTCCACAAGGTGGGGACCTTCTGCAGACTGTCTCAGTCAGGCTGTACCTGGAAGGAAATAAAGCCATCTATTCCATTCCTAGGTTGCCAGGTTGGTAATATTCTGGCTAATGTCCATGTCAACAACCTTGGATAGCAGTTAATGATCAGTTAATTGCCCTGTAAAGGTTCATTCGTGTAAAAAAAATGGTAACTTTAAAAGTATGTAAAGTACATTTAACACCTGGGGAGACTATTGTGTAGTGTTGTTGGATCCATAGCAATAGAGGCGTGACACGTACCTTGCCAGCATCTCAGATGAGCTGATGAGCATTCATCCTCGCAGTGGGCTGAAGAAGAGGAGTGTGCCAGTTTGTGTAAAAGAGGAAGATTGAGAGAAGAGGGTGCGATGATGCAGTGTTGAAATGAGATGAGGCTGAGTGAGAAAGTGGGTGTGATGGTGGGGTACAGAGGAGGGGTGCAGGTGGCACGGAGCTGGCGTGGGCATGGGCTCACTGTCCCCTGGCTGTGCCAGCCTCCATCTGTCATCAACGGGAACATCTGCAACCCAAGGTGCCCTTGTCGCCCAGCGTTAGAGTAACGAGATTGGCGTTTCCATTAGTCGGCCGCCATCGCCCGCTTCGGCCTCGGCCAAGAGCGTGGCATTTTTTGGGTGCGAGCTCGTGTGTGTCTCGATACCAGGCCGAGGAGGATGAGAGAGCAAGCTGGAGATTTGTTTGTTGGTTTGCGCGCCCACCCGAGTGTTTTTGTGTGCGCGGGTGCCAGAAAAACATGGCAGCGCGGCACATTGACCCAGCTGGGATGAGCCGGCATGTCGAGTCATGTCCCCTCCCGATGAGAGCCGGTGCCCAACGCACTCATGCCACTGCCAAACCTCCACTCTCTGACACCGCCCCCTCCCTGTCCTCCTCACATCATCCGTGCCCCATCTGTCCCCCCCCCCCTCCTCCCTCCATCCCTCGCTCTCTGACCTCTTGTCCCTCACTCACCTCGTTGCCATCCCCCCGTTCCTCACCCGTGCTCATCACACTCGCTCTCTTCCGCATCTGAGACATTCACACTTTTTTTATCTTCCTATTCCCAGAAAACAGATGGTAATTCTTTCCCGCTTCTTTTCATCCTCAATCTATGTGCACCCCCCTCCCTCCACCAAATCCCCCCTCTCTCAAACCTCTATCCTTCCTTCCGCCTCGCCCCAATTGTTTCTTCACAATCGTGGCACTTCAGCTCAGTTCTAACTCTAAATTTGAATTTGGGGTTTTAATGCAGTTTCATGAAAATTTAAAAATAATTTGAAAAATTCAACAATCATTTCGATTTACTGGATGTCTCATTGTTGTGTAAAGTTCGAAGTGTGAATGTGTAAATGCTTTTTTTGTCCATTTATACCCTGCAATTGGTTGGTAACTGGTTTATGTTGTAATTCATCTTTTGCCAATGGTCAACTGGAATACGCTCTAGCACCCACATGACCCTCATATAACAGATGAGCATCTAACATAGTCCCATGGTAATCGTTCTGCCTCATTTCATTGATTATTTTTGGGTGGGGGTGTTAAATTAACAACCAATGAAAACAATGAGCTATTAATATTGTTTTCAGCAGAATGGGAAAATCTAGTATCATCTTTACTGGTATTGCCATGTCCACTTTTTATCAAATTGATGTTTCATTGGCTAAGCCGGTGTGTATATTTCAGAATGTCCCCCCCCCAGTGAATATTTTAAATGCGTATTTCATTTCATATGACCCCAAAAATGTTTCCATGAGTTTTCTTTAGGCAGCAGTTGTCAGACTTATTAGTTGCAGTCGATTTTGCATCTTTTACTGTAATATGTGATTTAAACACAAGCACAATTGAACATGTCAGCAATTACGGCAGTCATCAATATATTCCATGCAATCATTCACATACAAATCAATTATAAATAATGCTCATCCGTTGTTTGGAGTTAAGGTGGGATCATATGATTTTGTATCAACATAATGTTTTGTCTAACTTTTATTTGTTGAACCAATTGAAAAACACACACAAATACACAACTTTAAAAACAAAAATCCCGAAATGAAATCACAATGAAAATAATATTCCACCTGAAACTAAACTATAGGCTACTATAGGCATGGGCATTTGTATTTCTATTTCTAATCTATTTGTTAATTGTCATGGGAACCCGGAGTAGACCCCTTTTGGGTCTGAGTCGAGGTACACTATGGACTGTAGGTCAGATATTGTCCATGTGTAAAGGCCCTATAGGAACTCTCTAGATCAAGGGTATCAGACTCTGGTTGGTTCGAGGGCCGCTTTAACGTCAACTTGATTTCACGTGGGCCGGACCATTTTAGATATAATATTTAGATATATTTTTTTATAAATGGACTAAAAGAACTGGATTAAATGCCCTGGATATTCAGTTTTTTATAGATCTAAAACAATGTTTGTTTTACCTTTTTTATATATATATTTTTTTAGATTTTACAAAATGATTTTTGAACTAAAAACACAGAAAATTTGATTAAAAAATTACAATTATTGATTTAAAAGGGGGAAAATCAGGAAATTTAATATTCATCTATACTTTTCATTTTAATTTGATACTAAAATAGAAAGTCGGCACTCATGATTTACTTTCCCGGGCCACACAAAATGATGCAGCGTGCCAGATTTGGCCTCCGGGCCGCCACTTTGACACCTGTGCTCTAGATGGATGGACGTCTGAATGGAAGAAAAATATGTGATTAGGCATCTACCTTAATTGGTATAAAGTAGTATATATGTTCAAGGTACAGTAGTCTGCTCAAAAGAGTTCTAAAAAAATGGAAGCAATCAGGACATTCAAATTGAACATTCAAAAATGGTTATTAAAGTAGTCAATATACATGATATCTAGCTTTATTGATCCTTAATGGTCTCGACAGGACTCTACTCTCCGCAACATGACTGCTGTTTGTGTTTGCAAACACATGGTGGCTCTAACGAGCAGCAATCTGTCTGCACATTAATGAAGCAGAGCCTTGGCTGCAATTATGTCCATTACCCACAGAATACTAATCAGAGCAGTGTCGAATGAGATGATATTTTTTCAATCATTTATTTGTCATCTTCCTCTTTCCTGAATCATTGCAAGGAAATTAGACAAGAATTCATGTGATTATTTTGACACCCAATCTCCCTCGCTCTTTATTTTTTGCAAGATTCGAACAATATGAAGGCGGCTTTTAATTCCTCAGTCACTTTAAAAACAAGCACTTAAAAAAAAAATCTTCACTCTTGGCATATCACTCTCATGGGCCTATCAACACTTAAAAAGTGTGTCGTTGAGAGCGAGTGAGATGAAGCGACAACTGCTAATCAATAAGATTTGTACAACCTCTTCTTTCTCTACCACTCTCTCCCCCCCCAACCCCCCCAGAGGCCCTTGGCATTCAAGACGAGCCAAAACGAGCTTGGCATTGTAGAGCACGCCTTAAAAAGAAACACCTGCGAGGTGGAAGACTTAAAAAAAAATAAAGTCGAGAGAGAGAGAGGGATAGAAAAATCCTGCTTTTTGCAGCTCTTAAAAATGTTGGCAAATGTTCCATGGCTTTTTCTGGGAACAAAACAGTAAAGAAAAAGCTCTCCCATGCAAGTGAAGACAAAAGGGGATGCTTTTCCATAGAGACAGGAGGTGTCATTACACTTGAGACGCTTGCCAGATTAGGACTTTGTCTACCCCCCGACTCCCACTATCTATACTATCGTCGTTTATTAGGGAAACAAATAATAAATAGTGTCCTTTTTTTCCAAGGGGGGATTTGGGATGGGGAGACAAAGATGTAGCGCGGCATGGCGAGGGATGGAAGTGGCAAGCGAGGGCGAACGCAAACAGATGGCACTCTTGGCATGCGGAGCTCTCTTAAATCTGTTTCTGCTGTTTTTCCTCATGTGCACGAGGCTTTAACCCCGTGCTAACCTGTGTCCTGGCCTGACCCGCAACCCCAACTGCTGTTTGTACTCGTGTACTGCACTGTGCGCCCGGGAATGTGCGTGCTCTTGTCTTTGCCCACTAAATCTACCTTGTAAATTCAGTCCTTCAGCAAATTGAATTTTTTTCATTGCAGCAGGTGCACAGAATACATATGATACAATAATCAAGTATAGTAATTAGTCTTGTACGCTCTTAAATGAACCTCGATGATGACCAAAATCATAGTTTGCATGTGAATACACCAAGTATATTAGCGCAATATACCAATTCCTGTATTTTCCAGACTACTACATATACCACGGTTTTTCAAAATTTGGAATAAACATATGATTGATGAATCTTTTAGTTGTACACATTTTTAAACGGTTGTCTGCGGGCTTAGGTTTTCTCCTGTTGCTGCTATTTCCTTGTAGTAAATGCAATTTCCATTAGATGGACCAGATTTTACTGACAACCAAGGAATGGTTCTAAGATCCAACCATTCCATTTTCATTTTTCATTTTGACTATAGTCAAATTGTAATATTTTGAGCAAGCATAACAAGCTCAAAAATGTGCAAAAGACAGCATACATTTGCACTGTGCAATGTGGCTGGCCAATAAGATAGTTTTGCAGTTATTGCAATTCTTTTTGAACTGCTCTTTTCTTGCTGAAATAATAATCAAATGTCATCCCTATCCAATATATGTGACAAGATTTGATTTAAAGCATAACCAAATCAAACCTCAGTGAAAAACAAGTCACTAAGACAATCAACACAGATGTGAAAGCTTAACTGTATCTCATTATCTAACAGTTATCTTCTTAGAACAGTGGAACAGTGTGCACTTCAGAGTTCAGGTTTATTTTTGTTTCCACTCACCACTAGTTGGATGTGAGGCAGAACTTTTGGCTACCAATCTTCTTTCCCCATGGGATTATCATCTGTTTTGCGTCCAGAAGAACGATAACCTCTCCAAAGCGGAGGCGTAAAACTTTTCTTTTTGATAGAGGCAATCAGTCATTAAGGTTTAAGTTGCGTTTTCCTTGAATCATCTGCGTCACTATAAGCCTAGCTTTATTTTCTTGATAAATACAGTGAGTCCAACTTGTCGTAACTCTTAGTGTTGTCGCTGATCCTTAATAGGGTAGCCCTAAAGGGTAAAATAATAATACTGTCTAAGGACCCATGCACAATTTCAACCTGTTAGTGACCCAGGTTCTTAAAACCCTTTCCACTGCTGTTTGTTGTTGTTTTAGTTCTGTAGTATTGTGTCATTTTAGGAAAAAGATCTGTGCGTATTGAGCGGTGTGCTCATATGCCGCATTTTCTCTATTACAGCTTCACACTCGGAAATAGATGGAGTTGTTCACATTATTGTCTGAAAGCTTGAATATTTCGTGTGCGGGTTAGGGTTAGCTATTGTTGGCTTTTATTGATGCGTAGATCATGTTGTTTTACCTTGTTTTGTCGCCGGTCTTTTGGTCGTCGGTCTTTTGGTCGCCGTCTTTTGGTCGCCGGTCTTTTGGTCGCCCGGACCACGACAATGGGCGACCAAAAGACCGGCGACCAAAAGACCGACGACCAAAAGACCGGCGACAAAACAAGGTAAAACAACACGGTCTACGCATCAATAAAAGCCAACAATGGCCCTGAGCAGTTTCACTGAGCCGACGTGAGTGTATAAGAGTTTGTATGTACATGCGTTGTCCCTTTAAGAAGCTACTTCAGTCAGGGTCTTAACGAGTTCTCCAACAAAAAACAATAAAAGTCCCGGAAATTTGGAGCTTTTCTTTAGCCTAATAATTACTAGGGCATTAAGTATGACTAAATAGTAATTTGCTGTTTATATTTAGGGAATTTGAGCAACGATTTAAATGGTAATTATCAATAACCTTCCGGGCGACCAAAAGACCGGCGACCAATCGACCGTGTACCGAATATTTTGTCTCAAGCTAATCAAATGAATTTTGGAAAAAAAGATCAAAATAATAACTATGACTATAATGGGGGATGGATTTCTTTATATTTAAGAAGAATAAAATGAAAAATGGCTTGTTAAAACTCTGCTAAACATCCTCTGAGAACAAATATTTCATTATTTCATTATTTTTTCTGCAGACACCATTTTTAAAAAGTTGCACGTTTTTGCATTAAGAGGTCCATTAAATTATTAATGAATGCATTTATTGATGAGACAAACATTCAACACCTGGTGTCTATTAAGAAGACTTTTTCGTCTTGTGAACACAGATTCATGAAGCGGCTCCCATAGATTGAATGCACATCACTTCTATGTGTGTTTGTTGGAGGAACGGTGGCGGTGTAAGCTCATTTGCATAATCTCCCATTTAAAGGAGGGATGTGCTGGAAACTGAAGGGGTTGATGGTAAAGGGCGTAGAGGCGGGAGGGGGTACAAAGTGTTCATTGTGCAGTCACGGGATAGCAAGAATACCCCGTAGGGCCTAGTTTGTGCGCATGTGTGTGTTTTGAATGTTTATCTATGTGTGTCTGTGTGTGGGAGCCACACCTGTCAGGAGAGCCTGAGGGAAGCAATGAGACCATGATAATTTGTGTCTCTGTGTGTGTATGTATGAAGCAGATAGTCAATGGGATTTCATTAACATCGACAAGCATTAAAATCTTTGGGCCAAATCAAGGTTTTTATGTCCTAATTGTTTCCCTTTATTAACTTGGCTTGTTATCATGCCATTTTTTATTCTCTTGCACAATATAACACACATGTCCGCCTCCCAATCTCAGCAGAAAGCATCCTTGCAGCGGCAGCATGATTTAATTACTTCTCTTTTTCGTGCCAAATCATAATCTGCGCAAGCAGGCCGATAGGATCAGAGTGGGGAAAAAAAGATTTTTTTTTTTTTTTGGGAGGCCATGTTGGGGGGCGGGGGGTTGTTAAGAAAGCTTCAAAATGTTGAAGTAGTTGGTAGACCGTAAATGCCACACAATCTGCTTAATATCCTCGCTGCTCTCATTAGATTAGAAAACATTCAGGAGATTGCAAGATTTGCCCGCCATTGTTTCACTAAGACAACACAGAGGGCAGAAAGGCCAAATTGCTAATAGTGACAAAAATACAAAGAAAAAAGCATGGGACCTAATTCCTAAAAAAACAACAACAAAAATATCCTGTAAGGTTTAGTATGCTGACGCTAAACGTGTTAGTGAGTGATTCAGCAAGTCTTTATAATGTGTCTAAAAATAAATATAAATAAAATGTAATAGTAGTATTAAAACTTGTGGGGGAATAAAACTTTGGTTTGTGTCACAAAGAGCACATTCATGTACCAATTTTACCCTGAGTTGATTTGTGAAATCTATATACAGTGCTGCCTTTACTTACGAAATTCATAACTTGGATTTCTCCTAAGTATGGACATAGTTTTCATTGAATTAGCATACGATGTTTAATAGGACTCGCTTAAGACTTTTTAAAAATGATAAAAGTACACCAATTTTGCCAGAAATATGTAGTATATGTATGCAACAAAGATAAGACATTTAAATGAATAAGAAATGTGGAGGAATTGCGAGCGGTTAGCTAAGTAAACATATGTAAACACAGAAGTTAACAACTATAATTATGTTATGCACACTCAGAAAAACTCAAGAAACATCTCCTTGATCAATGAGGGTCAAAGTCCGAATGCTTGTGTTCAAGAAAACTCAAGAACCAAGAAAGGGATTATTTTCAAACTGGCAAAATACATTTGCGATATGAAAGAGAAGAGGTGATTAATTTTGGGGTCATGAGGTCACAGCTGAAAGGGCCAAATTGAATTTGGCTGCATAGGCGGAGGTCTGCAATCTCAGAGTGCTCCTCTAGTTTTAATAATATGACATCTTTTGCAATTTTGGGACTCAGGAACCCCAGCCAAGTTCAAAGTCCAGATTCCACTTTGGGAACACTGTCATCATTAACGTAAGTCTACATTGGCTATAAAGGAGCGAGAAAGCAAAATTTGTTTACCTCCCCTTGTGCTCTTGGCTTGTGAAGTGGTAAAGTTCCTCGGGCAAGTATAAACAAATGAACACAAAAACAGCCATTTTATTGTGCATGCTCCCAGCAGTTAAACTGGGTAATAATAAGAACCATTAAATTTACAGTATGTGCTCTCAAGCCGAGGGAGGCAAATGATATGGCCTCACATTGCATATGGACTGAGGAAAAACACGTCAATGTTGCAGCTTGGGGACCAATCACACTTTCCAATTTTGAGGGAATATAGCGTAAAAAGTTTACTCAAAATTTGGCATCTACATTTACTCGTTTGGTTACCTGGGAGACTAATGCAAGAGCTCTGTTTGTGTGTATGTAATGCTGGCTGATTCAGTAAAGCCACACTGGACTGTGGCTTGCGTTTTGGCCATTGAGGCACATTTTGGTCAGGTCCCGGATGATTTGCATTCCAGTTTGCTAGCTCGGAAAGATCACGTGGCCTCAGAAAGTCTCATCGAGATGGTCAGCGAATGCAACCGCCATTACGCATACTCAAAGAAAGATGCACAATGGTTTCTAATCTTTTTATTTTGGCCTTCACTTTATGTGGAAATTTAAATTGCTGTATTATGACTCGTGTGCCTGACCGATAGTGAAACAGATTTATAAACATGTATTTCTTTTTTTTCTTCAATTGTAAGATATATTCACACCAACAACAACAACAACAAATATTTATAGAAACTATTTAATTGGGCTCCCTTTAGCATACGGAATGTTGCGATCATAACAAACTGCCACTTGAGGCCGCTATAAGCTCTTCACACTACATTAATTGTCTACATGCTGCCATTTGGAATTTCCAGTGTTATCCCTTTCTTTATAACTGCTGTTAATTCAACATAAATTCAACATAATCACAGAGTGAGCGTTTTTAAAAGTCATTGTATTCCTTTCTGGATGTCTAATTTATCAATGCAATCAATCTAAAAAAATAAATGCATAGAAATGATGAAACAACATAAACTATAGTATAATAAACTACAAACTGCTTTATCTAAGTTGTATAGGACAACAGTAGAAAAAAACCTTAAAATTATTTAAAGAATAGGCAAGAAACAACTTCAAATTATTACGATGCATGCCCAAATTTTTTTGCAGAGAACAATTATGAAACTAAAATGGGGAAAATGCAAAGTTGATTGTCACATTTAAAAATAGAACAGCTTTGTTCTTTACAGTGGCACAAAAGTCTTAATATAGCTTTGATTGATCTTTGGGAAAAAATCAAACGCGCAGGCACTTAGGGAAAGACGCCAACATAACAACATTATGGGAAAATGTGGATCCAAATTTTAAGCATAGCACTTTGAATTTGAGGTGTGTTCAATTCAAACAAATGCATTGTTATTGCACAAATGGCACGCCATTCTGTTTATTTTGCGAGTGAACTATAATCCAATTTAATTGCTTGGATTGTTCGGCTTTTACTCTACAGCCACATAAATCTAGCTCCAATGTGTATTTTTTTTTATTTGTTATAAGAAGCATCACAATGGTATTTTTTAGTCGATAATTCTGTTGATATTTGAACAGATAAAAATATTCTGTGTTAAATTTTATTACAAAATAAGTTTTTCTCCATTTACTGTTAATAAAACAGATTATTGTTGTTCATTTGGTACTTTTCAGTAGTTAAACAAAACCAAAAAATAATAAATATGTATCACATTTGATGTGAATGAGTTATGTTGCAAACACCTGTTTTTTATACGACTTGATATAGAGCGATATTTTAATTAAAAAACACACTGCTATAGTTTCAATTGCATTTAAAATAGAAAATGCTGATTACTTTGTATAATAAAATGATCAATGATTCAATTTCAGATTCGGCCTCTAATTATTCGGAAAATGGGCAAAAATATTGATCATGTTTAATCAAACAAAAACAGATCTTTGCAATCATTTTATTTTTATTAAACACCAAATACAACTGTTCCACCAAGAATGTTGGAATTTAAATCAAGTTAAAGTTGCATCTAAATAGTTGGTCGATTTTAAAAATAATGATCCATGAATTGGACTGCACAGAATGAAAAATTCAATCATTCGATTAACTGTGACAAAACATAACATTTAGATATTTCTTATATTATGTATATTTTTTAATAATGGTGCCAAGTGTGTTGTTGGTTGGACCACATAGTAAAACTTACTGATTTGTTACTGTGGGTGGGTACGCCAACTGTGTCTGAATGTTTAGCCAAAGTTGGCATACGATGTCCAACATACACAATCAACACCCCCCCTACACACACACATACACACACATTGTATGTTTTATGGGATGCCCACTGATGTCATGGCAACCCCATATCCTCAGCAAGGCTTAGTGCCAAAAAAATGCCATGGTAACTTTTTTGGTGTTTGTGTGTGCTTTTTGAAGTTGCCCAGAAACCTTTGAAGCTTATTAAGTGAAACCAATGGGGAGACAAGTGGACAAGGGGAGCAAAACAGGAGGGAAACTGGGGAAAGGCAGCGTGCTTCCTGTCTCGCCGCCAAAATTGCATCTTTGTTTTAAGGAAGAAAACATTGGGAAGCAGCTTTCTAATGGTGCCTTTAGTGAATTTAAAAAAACGTTCATCCAAATCCATTACGCTTAGTACTTTGCATTCTAAAGTGTTACGCCAATATCTCTTCACATCTCCGGAAGAGTGGCCACCCAATGTTGTAGTGTAGTGTAGTGTGGGCAGTCTGGGTTCGATTCCCACTTGGTGTCTCTGTGTGTGACCTACGACCTTCCCTGGCGTGCGTGGGTTTTCTCTGGGTACTCCCACATCCCCCCAAAATGCATGCCAAGCTGGCTGAACACTCTAAATTACCCCTAAGTATGAGTGCGTGTATGAATGGTTGTCCATCTCCTTATGCGCTGTGATTGGCTGACCACCTACTCAAGGTGTCCCCCGCCTGGTGTTCATAATGGACTGGGATAGGCTCCAGCACCCTCTGGGACCACGGCGAGCATGAGCATTATGGAAAAACGAATGAAGGAATAGTATAGAGCATGTGTATAACCTGCAAGTTTTAACTAGTTTTTATCTGTAAGCCGGTCTCAGGCTTGTTTCTGTGTGTGCATGATTGAGTATCTATAATGAAATGAATCCATTTTTCCTGGAGTAAGCTTGCAGCACCAGTGGCGCTGCCCAGTGAGACAGTGTCAAGCTATGCCAGTTTCATTAGTGCTGATGAATGACCTCTTGACAGCAGAGAGCACAACACAGCAACTTTGGATGGGCCCCCAAACGGGTTACCGTTCAGTATTCTGTATATTGATCACAGATAGTCAGGCTATTTCCTTCTCAATTCAATGAATCAAATTATTTTCTCTTCGATATTTTGCCTGTGATCAGTTGCTGTGGTCACCCGACTGTTTATTCTTTAAATTGGAGACACCTCCAGCCACGGATGGTATCATTATTTGGGAAAGCATAACGGCATTCATTAAGAGGCCATTAACCGTCAATGGGAGTCGTTTGGTGGAAACTCGTTCATTAGTATTCCATTCAGTTGTAAAGTGGTAGTGGGGCTGCCTCCACTGCCAAATAAAGATGTGTGGTTTTTGTTATTTGTTAGAGGAAAAAAATCAAGTCGTTTCTTTGGAATGGACTAAAGGACGGCAGATGAGTGGTGTCTTAAACCTTGTTCACTGTTTAAAGCTGGTCTTTAAAACTCGCGTCACTTTCAAACCATCTGTCTTCTCTGTGGAGGATTTGTACATTTTCATCCTCAAAAGAGTGGTCCTACTCTTTGAGGTGCAGCTGACTCTTGTCCTGATGCGTTAGCCTGTCTGTTGCGGACCTGCTCAGTGGTCGCTTCGGTTCCCCAATAATAGTGTGTGTGCATTCCTCGCTCTCTTTGGCTATGGACACCAGATTGCTTTTCTGGGTATGGGGTGTCTGATATTTGACAAGTACTTCTTTCTCTCAGGCTGTTGCCAGGTTTGAAGTCTTTTGGAATGTTGCGTTGATTGAAAATTCTCATGACGGTAACCCATTGTCAAAAATAATATTTCGTATACCTAATTGTAGGAATGCCTGGCTCACACTTTCAAGTCCAAGTCATTTGATTTTGGGGATACCAAGTCCTCATAGCAAATCTTTTTCTTGTTTTTTTAGTTCAAAAAAAGCTCCTCATTCCTTACTTGTTTTATTAGAAAATGAAAATCCCATCTCAAGAATTGAGTATTTTACGATCATTTCAAATTGAAATGAGGTAGTAATAGGTTTTAGTTGGAAAACATTTTCCTGCATGTTTAATGAATCTATAAAATGTGCTCACTTGTTTTAAATTGTACTGCTAAATGGGCAAATGTCTTACATGTAATCTGTTGTGGGGTGCACTGAGCGGTGTAGTTGCGTTCATGTTTCGGTTGCGGTTATCATGTTTATGATCCATGTTGTTAATCATACAGAACATTTGGGGTTGTTGCCGTCGTGCCCATGTCCGCATTGCCTAGGTACACTCTACGCCTGGGACAGAGCTCGGCGCTTAGTGAGGTTTTTTGGTGGCAATTTCCATATTGCCTGGGGTCATGTGGGCACGGTGCCCACTCCTGGTGTTGTGGGTGCCTACCGAGGCGTGGGGAGATTAAAGCGGGCGCACTGTGCCACAAAAGGGCCTGTCTAGTGCTTTTTAATTCGCCTATATTAGGGCACCGTGCCAAGGCAGCTCCCTGCTATGGCAAACACTCTATAACTGGCACCACAAGTACTCCCAGCAAGCAAGAGAGGGAGAAAGAGCATGAGAAGACTTTCTTTCTCTTTTTCACACACTTGGACACATGCTTGCGTGCTTGTATAATTAGCAGTCTGTTGCCTTTGCTGGTTTGCAATGAGAGGGGGTAGGGGGGCTCCCAGCATTATCATTCACGTCCTATTTCCGACGCCAAAGCCTCCAGGAAGGCAATTTCTTATTTATTTTTTAATTTTTTTTTATCAATGTGGTTTTAGTTATTTATTCTCGCCGCCAACTCATATTTGTGCCCGCCCGCCTGACTGAATGCATAGTTCTTATGAGCCCTAACTGAAAATGATTCTCCTATAACGCGGCGTAGAAGAAGAAATCACAGATTATGTTCACAGAAATATCAGAAATATAGAAATTGGTAAATGAAATAAATTAGTTATTATAGCAGTCACTCCTCCGGCATATATCATCTTTTTTAAGGTCAATTTATTTCATTTGTTTAATTCAATTATCATTGATTACCTCATCAAATTTTGATTAAAACGGAAAATGTGGACAGAAGCAGTTATTTTTCAGTAGTCACTAATAGATGGATAAATCCACATAAAAGCAGAATGGCAAAAGTTTTTTCGTTCTGTGTGGCATGGTATCAAATGCGCCACGGCCTGGTGACTACGAACCCCTGCCCAACACCAGACAGGTGTTTGGCCTTGGAGGAGGTCTGTGCTCTGTTGAATGTTGCTGTTTACCTGTTTGTGAGCAGGATTATGCAAAAAGTATATGCTCAGTCACGCTAACGGAAGAAAAATGACTTTAGAATGGGCATCTGAATTAATTTGCAGCTCCAGGATTTAATTTGTACAGTTATGAGAGTTCAAACTCCAAATAACTTTTATCAAACAATCAAAGTGAAGTATTTTTCCTGGTAAAAAAAAATAATATGGACACGAGAAATGGATAATGAAATAAATACTTGTTTAACAACTTGGTAGATATCTGCAGTCGCCCCTCTCCCCCTATTAAATAAAATTTAATTGAATTTAAACTTGATACAAATCCAAACAAGATTGATGAACCTCCATTTTGTTGTTTTGGTGGCAATCTGCGCTTATTAATCTTTTATAGGGCACTCATTTGACTTTTTGGCTGCCACTGACCGCACCAGACGTCCAATATGACTGGGAGAGACATTTACACCCTGTTTAAATGAAATCGGACATCTATTATTATCAACAGCAGACCATTGTTAAATACTAAGACATTTTTCAAAATTCAACTTTAGTTATTAGCGGCCATTAACCAGAGTATGTAGTGTCAATGTGTGTTATAATTATTATTACCGTTGTGGAGCGAGTGAGATGTGCCCAGAAAAAGTTGGTCTTGGGACATTAATTGACAATTTGACCTTGGTGCAGGTGTGTAATAAATCACTGAAAAGTTGGTTGTGTTAAATCCGTGCATTTTGTGGACCGAGATGTGTACTAAAATGGAAGTGGCATGCGTGTGTGTGTATGTGTGTGTGCGTGTGTGTGTCATCTCTCCTAGGTTCCAATTCTTGAAGTTATAGTCCAAATTTGTACCGAGCACATTGGCATCGTTGTTTTTGTATCCGTGAAAACCTTTGTTCTCTGCCTTATTTTTCTGATCCAGAAATTTGATAATGCCATGATCGATAGACTGAAGCTTCTTGGCTTTTTTTCCCCCCCATGCATTTCTTCACCCTCAGTTTCACACTTTGTGACGGGACACCTTACATGGTTAGGAAACATGAGGCATGACACAATATTCGGGTGAAACGTGTGTGTTTGTGCATGTGTGTCTGCATACAAACGCCTGTGTTAATCCAAGTCTCTCCGAGCATCTGGAGCCTCGACACAGTTTAAAGGGCTGGCTTGGTCTGTTCCAAGCTGGACCAGCGTTCGCAAACACACACATGTCCACAGACACACACACACACACACTGTCACAGCTATCTGGGGCACCAGAAGGCCTCGGCAAAGCCAAGGCAGAGGCTGCCCACCTTGGCACCACGAGGTGGGGCTGTGTTGGCGCTTTGAGGGGGACAGAAATGGCAAGGGATAGAGTGGAGGAGATGGATGGGTGAGGGGGGCCCGGGCACCTGGCGCGGGATAATAACCCTGGGAAAATGCCCGAAAATGCAGAGGGTGGAGAAGGCTGTGAATGAATTAAGGTGTGTGAGGAAGCACTGAGGTGTGAGCACCCTCCACCGATGGGGGCGCACCATACTTGTTTTGTTGTTGTCATATAGTGTTTTAGCTTGGTGGGGCAGAGGCTGCTTTATTTACTCTTGAGTAATGATTTAAGTCTCCTCATAGCTAACTCAGAGTTGAACTTAGCTGTTCTTTAATACGCAAAAATGTAGTCAGTAGACCACTCAGTCAAAAACAAAAAAACAAAAAAAAAACAGTGTTCCCCTCATTCCAAAAGGAATTAAAGCATTTGTAAAGTAGAACAAGCGTCCAAAACCCAAGCAAGGGCAACTGCTTATTATTTTCTTGTTTTGTTTTGCCCAATTTTGGGGATGTACGGTAATGAAGTCTGACAATGATGGTATTTATTATAATGTAAAACAGTACAAATGACAATTTATATTGTCTTATTTTGGCGCAGGTCTCGTACTTTTTAGATGAGTATCATCTAATTATTATCCGATTATTTTTTTCATTTCTCAAGATCCCTAAGCCACAAAGTATAATCCCCAGCAGCATATTTTATGATACATGATAGAACACCTCTCGTATATTTTAGGTATGACAGTAACACAACCACCTTCAGGCAACAATCTATTTTTTCAGCAGCCAGCTAGTGTTGCTGTCAGCACTTCCAAATAAGCGAGACTTCATCAGGAAAGAGAAATTGCCACAGGCTTCCATGTTCATCTGCTATTATACAGGCAAAAAAAAGCGAAATGTTTTAAATTTCTTCTGAAGTCCCAAATTTGGGGTATACTGAACATAACTACACATTCTAGTCAGCAAATACTCTTATAGTATATGAAATTATTAAAGCAATTGAAAGGGGACAGGTTAAGCAAACATGACAAATTTATACTCACCTTTAGATGGAACTTTAGTAATGTCGTCTAATACTTTTGAAAATATCTTTTTTTCAAATCACCAAACTGGATAAGGCATCATAGTAGTCACATCATATAATATAATCACATTGGCATCTTACCATACATACATAAACAGTCCAATAAATATATATATAGATCCAATTATCTGTTTAGAACCCGTTCAAGCCTCTGTATGTAGAAATTCACAGAGGTCAGATGAGGTCGAGGATAGCATAACCATTCTTGATGCAGTCTGAAGCCCCCTCACTCAACAACCATCCCCCAACACATACATGCACCCACATGATGTCGTCTTCTCCGCTTAGCAGCGCAGATGCCCAAGTTGCCCTGCAACAGCTGTCTCACCATGTGCCCGACCAAGTGTTGCCACCCAATGGAGGAGAGAGGAAGTGAGGAGCAGCAGGAGGAGAAGGGAGGGGAGGGACAATGTCATGAATATTCATTTAGGCCATTTTGTTTGGGTCTTTATTTTCCCTTTCGTATTACATTACCAATAATAGTTTTGCTGTCCTTTTTCCATTATTGGCGCAGAATTTGGACGTTTTAAGCGATGCGTTAATCTTGACGTTTGTTTGTCGTTGTTTACCTCTTGAATTTAGTAGTGACATAGCTTCGATCGATCCAACACATCCTCCTCCTCCTCCTCCTTCTCTCCATTTCCTGGTCACAGAATGCCCCCTGGAAGCAATTCGAAAAAGGGAGGGATGCTGAAGCAATGGGCCACCCTTCGATTGGCGATCAACACTCCAGGCGACCAATGGGATGGAGAGGGTAGCATAGTAACAGGGGGCATGTGGAGTGGGGTATTTTCAAATGCAGTCACCCATCCAAAAAGTCACATGCCGGATCCAAACTCCATTCCAGCGATGGAACAAAATGGAGGCCAGGCATGGTGCGCCGCCATTTTGGGAACAGTGTTTGGCATACGCGAGCTGTGTTTCCGCATAACGACGAAAAGAACAGTTTGAAATGCTGAGGTGAGGACTACAACTGGCCTCAAGCATTGCCAGTACCTCCCAAATAATGAATGATGATGTATTATAAACAGGGGGCCACAGTTACTAAGATGCTCCAAAGAATTTACAAGCATGTTAACAGGCAGCAACCGGCCAGAGCTGCATCAAAATTGCACCTTTTAAAAAGATAAAATAAAAAATAAAAAAACAGGATTCAGCTAGAAAGCTCTGAGCTGTTTAAAACTTTATTTTGTGGAGCTCAACTATTTTCAATTCAAAACAGGGTATCATAGCTAACGTACAGTTTCTGATAGTATTTTCTACTATGCATTAGATTTGACTCGTTATACTAAACATCAAACTATTCACATAAACGGCCCTATTTATTTATATTATTCCTCATTTAACCAGGTAAGGCAATTGAGAACATGTTCTTAATTACACTGCCACCCTGGAGAAAATAATACATTAAAAAATGAAAGTGGACATGTTTGTAAATTGGCACCTCTCTAAAATGGCAGCTCAAAAGTTGGCAGAATTACTTCAAATTAATAATAATAATTTTGTAAAAGCTTCATGCTATTTTTTCCATAACTGTGGTGTTAACACAACTGTGTGAGTTAATTCCCTTGGTTTCAAACAGGTAAAGAGTTTAATTTGTGTTAAAAATAAGTCTATCATGAAGACAGGAATACGACTTTAACTCCGTGTTTGACTCAGAGCTCGTTTGTTGAATCCCGGGAATCATCGAAATGCCTCATCGAATACGGCTCATCAAGCAGAAGCGCTTTTCAGGCATCACCATTCTTTTGTCTGGTCTTTTTTGTTTTAGTGTTGGGAGGAGGCACCGTGTTATGTGAAGCACTGCACTTGGAATTGAACACAAATGTGCCTGTAACCAGTTAGATAAAATGTTATGGGGAATTTTATTAAATTGAACTTTTTGCATGCACTAAATTGTATTTATTTTCAAAAATTACAGCAAATTATACTGCAGAGAAACCAAGCATTTATTGTAGGTGCCAATTTTTAGACACTTTACTTGGATGAACATTTCAACCTACAGGCATTATCAATTGATGACCAAAGGGAGGGAAAATAATTGATTAACACTGAGAAATCATCATTTTGAAATGCTGAAAAATACTTTTTTTACCACTTAGTAAACTCATTTAAAATAACTTTTTATATTTGAAGAATGCTTCACAAAAAAAATTAGCTATTTTTACTTTTTATTTTAAAACAGCTTTTTATTTATTAACAAGTCTCTATTTTTTTTACTACCATATGACATTCAAAATGCTATAAGATAAAATGACACCGATCTTTTATAATACATAAATAAAATAATTTTCCTGATGTGCAAAAGCCAGAATTTCCATGAAATGCCAGTCTGACATTGGGTCAGACATTTCATCAACGCGAGTACTATTTTAGACGTTAATTATGTGACCAACTGTCTACCATATGAACGCCAGTTATTCCAGGTTTTTGTCGTCTCTTTAAGATAACAAAATCGTGATGATCAACTCAAAAACGCCAATGCTGATTTCAGTAATCGACGACTAACACCATCGTGCTTATCTAGGGCCTTAGAAAGGGTTAATAATTGGCTTGCTTTTGTCTTTAAATTGGATGTTGAAATTTTGGAAAAAGTACAACAGCGAGGTGTGCAAAACTCAAGGACAGATGGATGCAAGTGTTGAGCGCGGTGCCAGGAAAATGATGGCGCTCTCCGCCTTCTATCTGCTGTCATACGCCATGCTAAATAAACGAGGATGAAAATCTCAAGTCAGATTTTGATAAAAGAAAATAAACTTGGGAGGGAAAATAGTGGTGAGAAGAACAACTCGTGTTTGCTCGTTTAATTTTGAAAGAAAGAAAGCAGACAGGCATAAAGAGGGGCAGACGCAGGGAGATCACGGCATCGTGTCGCGTATTGGCGAGTAGCTTGCTGCACAGTCTGCCTCCTAAAGCGATAAATCTGAAACAGCATAATAGATAAACGCAACTCGGAACACAAAATACCCTGCGAGGAAAAACTAATAAAAAAACGGAGTGATTAAGTGGAATCAGAGCTCTTAGGCGCTATCTGGGGACGAGGAGGGAGTTTGGGAGGCGTTCGTCACACAAAGACCAGAACGGGCCAACACAACAGATGAGAGAGCATAGGGACGGGGGGCCCAGGAGAAGCAGACAGACAGATAGATAGGCAGAGAGACAGACAGACGAAAGTGGTGATGGAGGGAAGAGACAAAGTGAGGGACGGATGGGGCAGCGGATCAGAGAGAGCCTCTAGTGTGTCTTGCTCTCCCTTTAAACTAGAGCCAGGAAAACAGATTAGGACTCTTCTTTTCTCCTGGGGCAAAAAAAAACACGCACACAAACACACACACATACACACGTTCGGCCTCCCTCCTCCACAAACATTAGAGTAACTCCTCCCAACTTTGAGACTGACCCGTCCCGCCCAAAACTGGTGCTGATGCTGGCTTGACACTTTGAGGACACAGCCGACGTTTAGGCCCGTTTAGGTGACCCGCGCAGCTTCGGGTGACGTTTGCTAACCGTTTACGGCACAAAAACCGACAAATACACTTTGAACAACGAAGCGTGGCTCACTGTGTCCTTGAGTGATAGAGGTTTAATTCCACTGGGCAAGCAGCCGTATTTGGCAGACAACGGCCGTGCTCAAAATTGACCCTGCCTTCTCCCTGTTAGGAAGTACAACCATGAAATTTTAACAGTACTCCTTTGTTTGATAAATTAAATACATTTTTAAAAAGCAGCACTGATTGCATTAGGTCAAAATAGTGGATTTCCTTAATGGGATAAATTACCCCTATGCCATGCCATCGTTAGTTGTTTCATATATTTTTTCAGTTTTGCATTGTTTTATGTTGACCCACTAACATCATGATGATTCGAATAATGTATTACAAGGTATTGCACATTTTTCAATTAAACTCCTGTTAATCATTTTATTTTATAACACAATGTGGTGGACTTTAATCTTCAAAGACCCACATTTTGGGTCATGTTAGCTACATAAGTATAATATTATGGACTTGAGCATTACCATTTGTCAGTTGATGAATATAAAACTAGAACAAAGATATAACATCCCAATTGTATAAGTCATTGGCACGTTTTCAATATATATATAACTATAAATATATATATGTATATGTATATACGTATATGTATGTATATATGTATGTATATATATGTATATATATATGTATATATATATTTATATATATGTATATATATGTATGCATATATATTATATATATATATATATATATATATATATATATATATATATATATATATATATATAAACTTTGATTCTTGTCACTTTTTAAGTCACAGCCAAGTGTTTAGTTTGAAGTTTGATACACTAAAAGAAGTTGAACTGGTTGTGCGAGGTAAACACCTCCTTTCATGAGACTGAAAAAACAACATTACAATGCCTCATTAAAAAAATCAAAAGAGCTGTCCGACCCATTGAGTAAAATTCTTTCTGAAGTTTTCATTTAATTGTATATGATTGATCACTGGGGGAAATCCATAGAAAAATTCTACATATCTGCGTAGCTTTTATGATAATAGATTTTCCAGGGCGTTTTCATAAATAGAGTAAGTTTATATGCAAATGTGTTGTTGAGTACAATGCCAAGAGCTTTCTTTTATAATGCTTTTTCACTGTGGGATAATTATATGACCAATAGTTTAAGCTATAGGACGACAATGCTTATTTTGCAGCATTGCCAACCTTTGGCGTTCCAACTGTAGAATTGTTTAGGTAATCTGAACAAATTTCACCACGCTTTCAGAAGTCTCCTATAAATTGGATTGGCCATATGGGAATTTATGGACCGTAGGGTTAAGCAGCTCCGACAATAGTTCATTGGGTTTGAAATCTGGTCACTCCATTAGAGGTAAAATTCAAGCTGCCTGCTCCCTAAACAGTATTTGTATAATTTTGAGGGATGCAATTCCTGCCATAGGATGAAATTGCCTCTAATCAAGTTCTCTCGATAGCATGGAGTGGTACATTGGTATTCTGTTTTTAATGGAGCCACCAGATCCCAACCCCATTGAGCTGTTGAGTGAGAAACTGGGCTGTATGCTATGCAAGAAGTTCCCATCAAGCCAGTCTGATTTATGGAAGGGACTTCCCGAAACCTGCAGATTACTTAAACAAATGAACAGCTACAACGTCAAAGGTTTGCGATGCTGTACTGCAAATGGAACATTTGTTGTCCAAAGCAAAGCGTGTAAATTAATGATTTCAAATGAAAATCATTATTGCTAACCTTGCCAATGTTCTGACTATACTTCATTTTGTTCTTCCCTTGATAAATCAGTATGCATTTTCACGGAAAACAAAAAATTGTCTAGGTGTACCAAACTTTTGAATGGTATATCAAATATGTAGTGTATTTTATTTTAATACTGGCAAATGAGAACATTGGTTTCCACTACGCTGACTTCAAAGTACTTAGTTTGGAAAAAGTGAGTGAGTGTACGTCAGGTATGAAACGACTTGTGTTTCGCAATTTCGGCATTCACCGATACCAAAGTTGCACAACACTCATAGCACAGGCAGCATTACACTTGATTTTTTTTAACTTTACAGTTGGGATGGGCATCAAAATGTACTAATTGATTCTTCCTTATTTGCATTTGAGTTGAGAAAAAAATAGACCGCACGACTTGGCTCCAATCTTTTACGGGCATACACTCAGCCAGTAAAATGAAACTAATAAAAAAAAGTATTGCAAACTGAAATGGCTGGACAAAAAAAAAATCTGAAACAGTTCTTCGAAGCTTATTTCAGAAACATGCCTACATAACCAATGTGTGTGTGTGTGAACAAGCTCCTGCGGAAAACCAACCAATACTGGCTTCCGAGTGCTAACCTCTCCAAAAGTGTGGAGTGGGAATGTGATAGGCTGGCAACAGCGTGGGTGAAAAAAAGAAAGGGCACCCTCCATCCCGTTCCACTTTGCCAGGGTCGAGCATTCCTCACCCTTCCAAAGAACACTTAGCTGCCCCCACCCGTCCCCCTCTCTTTCTATCACCGCAGCACTCCGCAATAGCAATTTACACATCACCCTTCCATCCGCACTTCCTGATATATTCCTGTTCATTTCCTCACCCCACTTCCTTCTTGTAGTGACTTCTTGCAACTTTGTGGCTTCCCTATTAGCGTGTTCGTGGGCACGCGTGCAGAGGTCCATCCAGGCCAATGTTCCTACATTTGTGATGCTAGACAACACTTGTGCACTGTGCCCAACTCCCTCCTGCTAAAACAAAAAAGGGCCTTGTTTGTTTCCTACTCTCATTCCTCTTGCTGCACTCCTCACTTGGAGGCGCAAACATCTCAGGAAAGATTGTGCAGAAAAAGGAATCAACAGATTTTGTATAGCCCAATTTATCATTTCTAATGGAAAGTAACTTATAGGCTTATTCCATTCTTATATTTTGCACTATTGTAGAATGTTACTGAGGTACTGCAACTCTCTAATGATACATAGATATCATTAATCTCTGACAAAGAACCTGAACACAATTATCTTTATATACATTTTGATGGAATAGATTTAAAATAGGATGTTTTTTTTTATAATACAATCATTTTTTTTTAATTCTAAGTTACTTTTTTTACCAGAACATTGAATCTATTTAAGTGTAGAAAAGCCACCCGCACCCGGTATTTATTTTCTATTAGCAAAACCACTGCTAAGAAGTAACGCTTGTCTTTACATTGTTGTCATGACAGTTAGTTACTCATAAAAATACATAAAAATCTACATTTTTTAAAAGATAAATTCTGAAAAAATGGACATTCTGTAATACTTCACATTTTATTCACAAATTCTAATTCCTTTCCATCTTTCAAAACTGGGCACTAGTATTACAGATATATAAGATATTGTACATATATATTTTAATATATTTGGTTTTAAAAGGCAGAAGTAATGTATTTATTCTGATACCTTTTTGTACTTGCTGCTCTTTTTTTGCAAGGGAATTATTAATTGTAATGAGTATTTGTTTTAGATGTTACAGAAGCCATAAGAACAACATTGTGTTCAAGATATCTGATAAAGGAAATATGATCAGGAGAAAATAATACAATTACAATGCAGGTAAAATTAATATTTTAATTGCATTTTAATTTTTGCAAATATATATTTCTTATTTAAGTTTAAGTTGACAGCTGACTCCATGTGATTAAACGGTGTGAAAGACTAGCAGATTTTTGATTTTGTGAATGTGGATAATTTAGGTTTGGCTTTAACTCCATGAATAAAATGTTCCCCTTCAATGCTGAAATACACTTTTTTAAAATAACATTAGACGTATGTATATATGTTTGAGTGTGGGTGTGTGTGTGTGCTTGTGTGTGTGTGGGTGAGTGTATTAGTTAAAGGGAGTTCTGTGGATTAAATACTCTCAAGTACCAATGTACAAACACCAAATTACAGTATAGTAGGCCTTACTCAAAAAGGAGGCAGTTTTTATTCCTAAAATGTATGGGTATTATTGGAGGTCACTCTGTTGAGCATTACTTACATAATATTTTTAATTTGTACATGATAATAAACTCCCCTAAATATTATAAAATATGCTAAAAGTCTGTTTTACTGAATCATTAAAGCTTAAATCTTCTTAGCGATGCACAATAGTGGACTTTAGTTTCTTTTTATTGTGACATTTCCGAAGATAATGTTTAAATCATAATTGTTAATAGTTTATTTATTCAAGAGGCAGTTTCAAATCTCTGACGATGGCTTTTTGTTATTTTAAAACCTGAACATGTGTACAGAGTATTGGCAAATGTCTACAGTAGTGGTTCTTAACCTTGTTGAACCCTACTTTAGTTTAAAATAAAATAGGATTCTTCTCAAATTCAAAATATATAAATCCCTCGCACCACTGATTGGCCAAGCAATGTCACGTGATCATCTGCCAGTGATCGTTATTGTGTATTGACATGATGAGTCGATGTGTTTTGACCTCCGCGGCAGAAGCTCCACCGAACCCCGGGGATCGACTCACCGAACCCCTCGAGTTCGATCGAACCCAGGTTAAGAACCACTGGTCTACACAATCTGAAAAATACAGCTGCTGCTTTTGTACTTGAAACTATCGATGCAGCATTGCAAGTTTGCCTGTTTTGGCCTTTCTTCAATTTCAGCCTGTGTGCTTGTCAGACAGACAGTCTGTTGGCTCACTTTTCACTAAAACTTTTTAAGACTTCAATCTTTTTGTCCTTGTTATGCTTTCAAAAGAGGCAGGCAGGCCTGTTTTTCCTTTTAGCACGGTCATCAAGCATTTGTGTTTCTGCACAAAGCCGTGAGACACTAAGTAGTAAATAAACGAAAAGAAACGAGGTCAAGCGCTGATAAACATATGGCATCCTATAGTGAGCGTGACAGCATCCATTACGACTTCAGCCACATTTGTTGGATGTGTGTCCTCAAAATTTCAGTATTTCAGTCTTTGATTGTAAGGAGCTACATGATAGGGTTTGACATACTTCTCTTTATAATGAAATATTTCATAGCCATGTATATAGAGCATTTATATATTTTAATATAGCCAGTATTATAAATTTCACAATTTTCTAAGAAAAAAACCCTGCAGTGACTATACTTAACACTGTTACAGTCTGAATTATAATAAACTATACAATGCATTGACTATAGATCATCAATTATATAAATATATTGGTGATTTTTGTTGTTGTTTTTTGGGCAAGATGAAAAAAAACCTACATTAAATTGGAAAAATAGGCTTGGAACGCTTTAGGCCTCTTTGATGAAAACCTCAAAAGAATTTGAAGTAAATAATAAAAATACAACCAATAAAAATATTTTGTTTTAACAAAAAGATTTTCATTTTAATTATGTACATTTATTGAGAATACAGGGAATTTGGCAGACCCCTCCATTACGCCCTGTACTAAATAAACTGGAAATTCTCCAAATAGGCCAATGCTGTGCAGAAGGTCTCACTATTCCTATATCTGCAAGAGCTTTAAAATGATGCTTTAATTGTTGTTATAATTAATATTAAGCCCTTATTTAAATAGTAATGAAACTAGTAATTATTACTTTAAGAGATCATTTCAATTCCATTGGCATGAAAGACCAATAAATAACAGTATTCCTTTAATGTATTCACAGTCCACCTAGGATATATTGGAAATGTTAATCAATCTCACACTTAATATTCTAAATATTGTTATTAATAAAACGGCCGAAATTTTGGGAAAACAAAATCTTGCACAGACTAAAATGAATAGAACAAAACATAATTGTATTCATCATTTAGTGATGGTTTTAGTATTAAGTATTACATTTAAATGATTTTTCTGAAATTGGGTCAATTCGACAATGTAGATATTTCAATGTACATACACCATCAGTCATTCTTAATTTTATTTCATTTGTATTATCACACCAAGCCGTTGAAGTGTTTTTGTTTGTTTAAATATTGCCATCAAACATTCCTGTGTGGGGCTTTTTGGAGATGGGCGGGGGTCCTCACTTGTCATCCTGCTGGATTTATATAATTTAAACCTGATTAATACGAATTAGGACACCCCCTTTATAGCACAAATTCGATTAGACGATAAATAATTGACGTGGCCAAATGTGAGAGGAGGTCATCGATTTATTATTGATGAACCGTCATATTGCAGGAATGCCATCTTGAAATAAAACGGATAACGACACACACACACACACGCACACACATACACACAATTCCTCATTTGTGCAAGATTTAACCCTTTAGACTGCTAAAGCATATTTCTACTTCCAACACAATTGCAACACTTTCTATCTTATTACGTTTTGATTTATTTATTAGATCAATTCATTTGGGGTTTGACACGATAAGTAATTTTCTTATTATTTCAGGAAAAAAAATCTTGGTCATGAATTCTTTGCATTCTCCTTATAGGAAACCCATTTACAAGACAGCTTCTGATCAAAATCATATTATTAGCATCACAAGTGACAATGACTTCTATCAAATATTAGGATCTCTGTCCAATTGTTTTCAATGAAAATACACAAACCGAATTTTTCATCACGCTGAAAGGTGGACCCCAAACTTTAGAATACATCCAATGTCTGATTTGATTGAATTTCACCACTCAAATAAACTCGACTCGCTCATTTAAGTACAACTTTCTAGAGGCGCACTTTAGACGGCTTTCAGCGCTCCATACTCACGCACGCACGCATGCGCACACGCGCCCACGCGGGTTTGAGGCAGACTATAATCCCCGCCGGTGCTCTTAATGCTCCTAAAGCCGCAGCTGCTGGCCGTGGCCGCTACGCAAACTCCGCACGGTGTTTATTAATAATTCAATCCTCCTCATTACCTTTGTCGCTCACTTAAAGCTTGATAGGACACTCGTGTTTGGCTGCCATTGACGGCAATTGACGTCCAATCCATTTCGACGGACTTCAGCAGCAAAACAAGGCTGCTAGCCATCCCACTTTAAGTGGATTGTTGCTTGGCAACGTAAGCATTTAAACCTAGTCCAGCCAGGTGAAATAAATTGGACACATTGTTTTCAATGGCAGGCAACAGGTTAATAATAAATAGTCTCTGATTGATTACATTTTAAACTTTGTAAAAGTTTTTTTTTAATAAATAGCGGAATGAACAGGGGATATTATGTATTTGTTTTTTATTTTATTCATTTAATAAAATTCTAGACAAAAATTAAATTTGTTAGCCATTCTAATTTAGTGATTTATCAAGTTTTAAGTGTTTTGAGATCCATAACCAGAGTGTATCTTTGTTTTTAATCATTTAAATTTTGTTATCAATAACATTTTATCAATTGAGGCTTTTGTTTATTATGTATATATGTAATCCCAGCGATATGTGTGGACGTCATATTTGTGTTAGTTTATAAGTTAATATTGTGGCCTACATGATGCAAAATGTAATGTCCAGGTATGTGGACACTAGCTCTTTATAATTTTTAGTATAATATATTCCTTTATAATTATGATATTTATTATTTAATCCCCAAAACAGTCATCTGCCCTGTAAGGGGTTAATATAAAGTATTCGGGCTCTTCCTCGTGTATTGAAACCAAGGTGTTTGGATATGCATGCGTGTGTTTCCTCGTTTCGGTTTAGTTTCTCACACAGACGAGTGGAGCGTTCCAATTTTCCGCACAACGTCTTCATTTTTACGCATTAAATTGGGATTCGGTAGCTGTTGAAGGGGGAGGCGGTGAGAAAATAAGAAAACAACCGTGAGCGAGAGGGCGAGAGAGAGAGAGAGAGCGAGAGAGAGCGAGAGAGGGCGAGAGAGGGCGAGAGAGGGCGAGAGAGGGCGAGAGAGGGTGAGAGAGGGTGAGAGAGAGAGGGGAGAGAGCGTGTGTGAGAGAGAGTGTGTGAGAGAGAGATAGTGTGTGAGAGAGAGAGTGTGTGAAAGAGAGAGAGTGTGTGAGAGAGAGAGATTGAGTGAGAGAGATTGAGTGTGTGAGAGAGAGAGATAGAGAGCGAGAGAGAGAGAGTTAGAGAGAGTGAGTGAGAGAGAGAGAGATAAAGCGAAGAGAGAGTGAGAGAGAGTGAGAGAGAGAGAGCGAGAGATAGAGCGAGAGAGAGAGCGAGAGAGAGAGTGAGAGAGAGCGAGAGAGAGAGAGAGATAGAGGGAGAGAGAGAGAGAGAGAGAGGTGCGAGTCTAAAACAGATCGAGCGAACGACGAACGAAGCGGCCAACACTTAGTATTTTTTTAAGTACACACAAAGGGACACCGACTTACTGTGCGTACCGTCCTCGTTGAATTCTTCCACTTTTTTGCGTGCGAGGAGTGCGCAGAAGAAGGGCGATCTGCAGGAGAACTTTGGTCGCAGAAGGACGGACGGACGCACGACGACACTTTTGGCGCGGACGCCTGGCAGCCTGGCAGCCTGGCAGTCTAGCAGCATGGCCAAGCGCCGTTAAAACCTCGGAAGGAAGAAAACGGGAGGGGAAAAAAAGATTTTTACCCCGGTCGTCTTTTTGCTGCTATCTCGCACAGTGGACTCACTTTTGGAGTGTCTGAAGCTCTGTTTTGGGGTGCGTGTGTGTGTGTTTGTGTGCGCGCGTGTGTGTGTGGAGGCTTCCGGCAACAGCCAAGAGAGCAAGTCATCCACCCTCTCTCACTTTTTTTTTTGGAACTGAACTTTTAAAGGAAAATGGGGCATTGAGAGTGTTGGCAGATCTCCCTGCGCTATAATGGTACGTGCTGTGTAACTTAATAGTTTGCTTTTGTTGGCTACGCGGACATTAGTGTGTGGTTGTGTGTGTTTTTGTGTGTGTCAACACTCAACTCAACGCAGTTGTGGCCCTGCATTTAAATTTGGGGGCCACTTGGATGCTGATCCATACACTTGCCTGAGTATGTTCAGTGACGTTTTATCTCTCTTCAATTCATAATATCCTTTTTTCATCACTATTTCTTGCACGTGTGTTATTTTAAATTTGAAAAGGCATGGTATAGCAGATCAAAACCTCTAAATCTTGTATACATGAATGAGTTAATGCAGTCACAATCGAGAAGTGATTGTTATTTAGTGGTGAGGCTATTTGTTTTCAGAAGGAAGCCACTCATGAAAAACTATTTATATATCAGGAGATTCCCCTTGCGAACATGAAAGATCAAGATCTCAGGTGTCATCAAGATTCCTTTCTTTTTTAATACTGTATATATCTCCACAGCTGAGCACTTTATTTGTATACTTAATGACACTCTGCAGACTACAAGGGGGCGGGGAGCTGAAACTCACAGAGAGCCTTTGTAACCCCCCTTCTCCTCCGAACAAGTGTTTTAATAGCCCAAGGAGGATGTGAAAGCACCAATGTCGACCTATGTAAATTAGGCAAACCTTAAAAGGGCATTTTCTTTAAAAAAAATAAATTTAAAAAAGGCCTTTTTAATCTGATGTGGGTTTTTTTTATCAGGAAAGGTTTCACCTCTTTGCTAAATATAGTAAGTGCATGGCAGTAGATCAAGATAATAGATTATGAGATGAAACAATTAAGAGCATGTGAAGTAAAAAGAGAATGCTGAATAACAGGCTTTCAAACTGCAACTGAAGTTTGCATTGTGTGCTCATCAGATCAAATGAGTGTCAGATGAAGAGCCCTAACAATCCAAATGATAACCATCCCACATTTGGGAATAACTTGCATTGGGCAGTAACAATAAAATAACTCTGTGGGATTTATGGGATTATAAAAGATTACTATGTATTTGTTGTAGTCTTATTGCAGTGACTAACACCATTACATGATTGGAATAACTTTCATCGTGAATTTACTTCATGGCCATTAAACAGAACACAACTTTGGTTGTTACAAACGACCTTTAGGAATCAGTTGCGCTGGAACTTTCCAGGAAGCCTCGTCTTGTGGTCATCTGAGCTTAACCTGCAATTACTTCCTAATTCAGGTTGCCGTGAAAATGATCCAGTCAAATTCAAATTGCACTGCGCATCCAAGTGAGAGATGCCATCATTCAAGTCCCCGTCCTATGTTTCCTTTAGTGATGGGATCAGTAAAATCTGCGATACATTTCTTCCCAGATTCTAGCTGTAATATATAGGTATTAAAATATTCCCATCTTTAATGTCACAGTCACGTTTTGTCATCAGCTTGTGTTGCATGCCAGAACAGCAAGCATCTTAACAGGCATCTCCAAACTTGTGATTTGTAACAGCATCCCTCCAATTACCCTTCGCTGAGGTTTAAGGTAAACGCGCCGTTAGACATCGGTGAATCATCGGCAGGGATATCGCTCCCCCCGGTTATGTTTTGATTGTGGTGTGATCGTTTCACAGTCGGGGGTCGTTGAGAAGCAACTCCTCAGGCAAACGGAGGCCAAGACGTTGGCAGCTACCCGTCTGGGAGGGGCGGGCAGACCACCTCCGTTATTCCGTACGATTAAAAAGAGTCTAATTTTAGCTATTTGTCTGATATTTGGTGCATTTAATACAATGGGCTGATTTGTTCAGTTATGAATTTTTGGCCCTTTGCTGTTAACACGACGAAAAGGATAACCGTGAAAAGCACCCTTGACGACACAAAGGAATGATTGTGCCGGCCCCAACCTTGTTGGTAAAGGCACTTGCAGGCTAGTAGCGAGTGTGGTTTGGCAGGTGTAAAATGTGTGAATACTGTTAGTGAAGCCCGAGGTTATCTGGTTTACTAAAGTGGTGTGAAGGGCAAGCAGCGTGACAGAAATATGTTGTAGCCTGGAATGGTCCGTCGCAAAAGCAGACAAGAAATAGGAAGCTCCTTAAATGAAAAGGAAATGACAGGAAAACTGAAGCATTTTGTTCAAAGTGTAATGTTTTTCCAGTAAGATGAGTATTAATGAATACTTAAAAACTGCCTAAATGGCCAATATACATCAGTAATAACTGGGTATGTGCACAAGGTTGTTTTTGGTCCAAGAAAGCATGGATTTTTTTTCGTATTGGAGTTTTGTATGATCAACTATAACATTTGGATTTCCATTTTTACCCATGAAAGACAATTATTATGAAAATGATAACTTATATTAACATACCAGTACAACTTTTGCCATTAAAATGCAATATGTTTCCATCAAAATAATGCTAGAATTTTTAAGAACAGTTTTTTCCATTCCAAAACTGTAATATTTTAATAAAAAATTGAACACTTTGCCCAAAAGAAATTTTGAAATTGAAATAATTTAAATTTGTGGGGCCATGAGAACACTAGCTTCCCTAAAACGCCAAGTATTCGAAATGTAATGACATCATAATTTACCATGTTGAAAATATTTATATAATATATAACTTCATTCTTTTTCAGTTCCTCTTATTCTTAAGGGTCACAGGGGTGCTGGAGCCTATCACAGCCAACAATGGGTCACCCTTAACTGCTCGCTAGCCAATTATATACAGTTAATTGACATATATAGTGTATAATTATACAATATATTCCAGTGCCAGTTCAGAAAAATATTAGCCAGGAATTAAAATATGTAATATTTAACCTGTACTGGAGTATCTATATTGACAATACAAGTCAAATTTCTCCCTGAAGATGTGAAATTTTACCATAAAACATTAACATTATGGTATTTTAATGCAGCATGTTTATTTCCATGAACACGCTCCATTTTGCCTTCCAATTGTTTTGGCATGGATAAGACTACCCCAGGAGAGATGTCTAATGAACTGGTGGTTATCTGGTGTCCAGAGGTGGTGTGAGGTGCAAACAGTGTGGCAGCAAAAAATGGTGCAGCCCGGAACATTCCGTGTTACAATTGGATCGCCATTTGCCAAAGTCAGTAGTTATGGATGAGCCAGTTGAGCAAGAGCATGATAGTTTACAGGCTCGGTGCCAGCCTAATCTGATGTTCAGGTGTGTCATAAGTGTGCAAACTTGTTTCCTTCACAGTTGATTTGAATTACTATCTCCTTGACTTTGGGGATAATCTCAACTACCTAAGCGCAAATCCACTAAGAAGAAAGCTTGAATTTGCCTTTGTTGTGCTGCCAATGTCCTCTATTGACGTTTCAAGTGAAAACGCTGATTCGGGCCTGTTGTTGATATAAAGTATATCGTTTAAATAACACTAAAAACCAAGCAAGCAATCTTCAACAACAACAAAAATCAGTTTGTGGACAGCAGCCATACTCAACATAGGTGAATTGACAAAATATGGCCGATATTAAATATGTGGAGCTCAAAGTTAAAAGGGTATACCTGGATCAGTTTGAAAATGTTAAAATCCGTCATGATTTATCCATTTTGCAAAGTTCTTTTCCTCAGTTAGGGTAGCGGGTGGGCTAGAACATTTTAAACCCTGGACTGGTGCCTAGCCAATTGCTGAAAATTCTGCCCCATGCAACAAAACATTGCACCATAGCAATGCTATAAAAGATTTTACTGTAGAAATGCAAAAATTTAAAAACATTTACTGTTGCTAGGGAAAATTAGAGAAGATCCACTGATTTAGGTGAACCATTTTTTTCCAATCCATTATTAAAATACTTTCACAATTGGAAGTTATTGAAGAATTGTTCTATAGGACATCATAGACATAACCAAAAAAAAGAAACATTCATAAGAACTGATTTCTGAATATTGTGATTTTCGTGATTCATTTTGTCAGGTGTATTATATTTTGAATACACTAATATCAAATTTTGAGTGCGTTTTCTACCAATTATATAGTTTATTCTATGAGTAGACTTGGCTGTACTTGTGACCTCCATCACCCTCAAGTGGAGTGAAATCATTAAGGCCCATTCATCCATCTCACTGTCCCTCATTTTTTAATGTAACCCCATCAGTTTCTCATCTTCTTTCTCACCCCCTCTTCTTCCTCTTGAGACGTCTGTGTGAAAAATAGTATTTTTCCAACACATCTCCCCGCGGTAGCTTTGGCAGGCGCTCACACGGCGGCAATGTCTGCCTTTCATACATCCCCCTCGCACTCACTGGAACAGATCGCCGGTGACGCACGCCCACCCTGACGCCCGCCCGGTGTCTTTTGAAAAGTTGCCATCTCTCATAGGTTGGCTGGACTCTCTTCTTTGTGTCCTATCCTTCAACATCTCATTCATTTTTCAACCTGCACTTTAGAAATGAACAGTTTCTGCTCATAGCGTAAAAAATGAGGCCTATAGAAACTCATTTAAACAGCTTGCGATCAAGTGGCTTGTCGAAGCCACTACGTAATGCATTGATTACGTTGCCATTCACAGACGTTCAATGAAGCCATGTGAGAACAAATTCCATCACCGAGGCCCTTTATACAATGTTCCGTGGAGGTGTGTGTTTGAGCATGTGCAATTTTGGGGAGATGTCACCTCCGAATATTTTGGCCATATGGTGGTGAGCACATAACAGTAGCAACAGAGAGAAATAATGTAAAAAACAAATGCTTTCTTCGTTATTCGAGAAGAAAAAGCGGATCAGATGGCTGAAACCAAAAAAAAAGTTTTTAAAATATCCAAATCACCTTCCCTGCATATTTGTAGAGCGAGAAAATGTGTCTCAATTAACACATTTGCATGGGGCGATGATGGCTGACTCCAAATAGGTCACTGACTCAATCTCCCGCCTCCGAATCTTTCCTCTAAAATGTTAATTAAGAAGAGCTTTGAGATTTTTCTGCTCAGGGCTGGCCATATGGGCCGGGCATATGTTATATATATATATATAGTACAATTTATAATTCATACAGCGCTGCAGGAGGGAACGTTTCAGGGCCTGGAGTTTTTATTTGGGGGTTGGGGGGTTTTACTACAAAGGCGATTCAGTATGTTCGGGCCTCCCAAGTGGCAGGTAGTGAGCTTCGCCTATTTATTAGCGTCATGTTATTTACTGTTTCGCAATGTGATCAACACCTGTTTCTGTGGTGGATGACTTAAAAGAGCATTAGAATGGGTCTGTGCTGCTTGCTTGATAGGAACTGAATACAAGGCAGCTACTTTCCAGACTTTCTTCCTGTCTGGGGGGTACACAGTTTTAACAAAGTACTCCAAAGGCTGATAAAAACAACGCATTGGCAGTAATATTTGTATTGTGGTGAATGGCTTTGCTTACACAAAAGAATTGATGGCCGCATTAGATAATTACGAAGACCATCCCTACCCTCTGTGACACTGTCACATAGATCTGAGTTTGCTATGAAATGAAAAGGAAGCAATTATTTGACTATTTGTAAAATACATACTTCTTGTAGGCTTTATTCTTCTACATTAAACTTATTTATGCACCTTTTAAAAGTCCTGGTAATCGAAAACTGTTTCCACAAATATAGTCTCGACTTGCTACATGTTACAGTTCATGGGTTGAACCATAGTCTTCTTTATAGGGTTTACAGTATACACAATGTTGCACTGACTTATGAGTTTCATTAAATTTGAGTTCCACGCTCATACATAAAAAGAATTATATCACAGTACAAAAACTACTATTTCAAAAAACAACAACATAAAGACCAAGCAACAAATATTGTGGAAAAAAACACTTTCTGATGATATGAAAATAAGGTGTTTAATTTTTTCTTTTCTTCTTTTAAAAAAAAATATTATTATTTTTTAAACATATTTCCCAGGCCTCAAGTCAAAGCCTAAAAAGTTGCTATTTTGGGTGGGTGCCCCTGATAAATGGTCATTTGCTGTAAAAACAGAGCGTAAATAATTAAAATTCACAGTGTACTAAAGCAGACTGATTGATTGCTTTATCGACTAAGTAGTATGTCCAAAAACATTCGTCCTTATATTGCCTTTGGAAATGGATGCCTTGAACTTTCCCAACTGAGCCAGTTGTCCCACTGCCACCTTCCAACAGCACATGTATTAATCATCAAAATGGGCCGTGGCAGCCAATGGAAGCGTAGTGGATGACACTCTTTTGGGCTCGGTGTCGGCCAATCGGCGGAAGTACGAAGCTCCACCTGACTTTGTCTCCGACCGAGATGAGCGAATGAAACCAGGCGCCCCACACACCTGATTGGAAGTGCGCTGGTTGGCTGGCGTGTACTCCTGCACAGGTGCCACTGATCTGCGAGGCCAATCGGATACGACATTGGACACGTGGCCTGGCAGGAGACGACATAGTATAATGCAGCACAGAGCAGTATGTCTTATCAGCGGGCCTCTATCCCGCCATCCAGCCTGAACAATGGGCAGTGTGTTGCCCCCGTAAGCAATGTTTATGCACTAATAAAGATGATTAGAAAACCACACAATTGCCAAAAAATGGAAGGTTTGTGAGTGCAGATTATCTGTAATAAAACAGCGAGGGGGGAGAGAGGGAGGCCTCTCATTGCGAAGGATATGAATAGCCTTTGTTTTCGCCACAACTCGCGGCTGTGCGGTCTGCCAGCGTCTGGCTCTTATTACGGGGTTTGTGTCTGTGAGTCTGCTTAAGTGCCACGCACGTGTTCGCCCGTGTACAAGCGTGAGAATGTAAATATGCGCAGGTGATTATATTTTTCTAGATGCCCATTTAAACAGGGCTCATGTTGTTGCTGAATAAATGTGTCACGGGGTCCTGGCTGGCACAAGAGCTCCTGTTTGCTTTTATTTATCCGTTAAAGTTATGAAATGAAATAGGATTTCGCAGAACGCTGCAACGGCTGTGGGATTTAGCTTCCTTCGGCTAAGCAGAGAGGGATAGCTTGATCCAATCAGCGGCACCATGGCGAGGAGAGACCATTTCACAGTGTTGAGCTGTGCCAGAACCCTGCCTTGCTGGCCTGCTTGAATTAGAATACAAATGAAGCTCGGTCAATGCACACATGCATGTATATACAGAGCTGTACTTACACACAGGGCTGGCTTGAGTTGGTGCAAAAGCTGGCTGTCAGTCAGAACTTTGTTCTGGCGCTGAAAAATATACATTCAAGATTGTCTACAGCACATGTGTCAAAGTGGTGGCCCGGGGGCTAAATCTGGCCCGCCGCATCATTTTGTGTGGCCCGGGAAAGTAAATCATGAGTGCCGACTTTCTGTTTTAGGATCAAATTAAAATGAAGAGTATAGATGTATATTAAATTTCCTGATTTTCCCCCTTTTAAAACAATAATTGTAATTTTTTAATCTTTTTTTCTGTTTTTTTAGTTCAAAAATCATTTTGTAAAATCTAAAAATATATATAAAAAAAGGTAAAAGAAACATTGTTTAGATCTATAAAAAACTGAATATTCAGGGCTTTTAATCCAGTTCTTTTAATCAATTTGTAAAAAAAATCTAAATATTATATCTAAAATGGTCCGGCCCACATGAAATCGAGTTTACGTTAACACGGCTCGTGAACCAACCCGAGTCTGACACCTTTGAATGTGATATTTAAATGTCTTTGTAATTTTGAAAGCGCGGTTTCCTACCGCTTTGGTGGAAAGTATTTTACCTCAATAAAATGAACACAAGAAAGAAAAAGTTATCGTAACATACTGTATTCACTCACAGGGGTTGCAGGGGGTGCTGGTTCCTATCCAGCCAACCACGGGCACCCTGAATTGGTTGCAAAGCCAATCACAGGGCTTAATAAAATGCACGCTCACACCGCCACCGAGTGGGAATTGAACCCAGACTGCCCGCAACAAAGTCAGGTGGAAGAACCACTGCACCATCTTGTGAACATACTGTATAGGAATCAAAAAATGTCTGAGCCAAAATGTATTGTCTGTTTGATCATTTATTTCTCACATCACAATTAGGAGTTTTGTTTGGGTGGCCTGTCACTGAAGGATAATTGGGCTACTGATCAGGGGGTGCAATGACTAGGTTGCAAAAGTAAGTCAGGCAGTGTTCTCTTCTCGTGTGAGTGTTCAAAGATCTGCTCTGAAACCTGCCAAGTTGCTTGCATAACAGCCAGGATCCCTTGGGGCCACCCTGATCACTTTCAAAAATATTTCAGATTTATCTGGATCAGCTATCTTTGGAGCACCAGAGCGGACGATCAGTAAAAAGAAAGCCACTATTTGGTTGCAATCCATCAAGGATTTTGTGCTTGGACTAAATCAGTGATCTTCCAGCATAGCTTGTTTTTTGTTTTTGATTCCATTGCTGCTTATTGCATACTGTTTTGTTGAACAATCGGGATGTTGCCTCTTGACACTAATATTGTACTTGTACTAGTAATTGTACTGATCACATTACACGACTACGCAAAAAAAATCTAATACAGTTCTCATTTGGGCCAAAAATATCTGATTTGTCATTGTGAATGGAGCGTCTTAGGTCAATACTTGGACAGTGCATTAATAAGAAAACACATTTTTTGGGAGTTCAAATTAAGGCTTACTCTAGAATATGCTTGTTTTTATACTACATGCATCAATCTTTTTTGATAGAGTATTTGAAAGCATCTTTTTTTTTTCTCTTCCGCAGGCTACCGACGGTTACCTGGTGAACGACGATCCTGTCAGAGGCCCAGGAGTGCCTGAATGTTTCCTTGTGTCCGATACATACAGGGTAAACAAACACACACTCACACAAACCAATGAACCGCAAACACAAGGGATTCATTTTGGGGCTGTTCAAATAAGTCTAGTGGATTAGTAGAATCTTAATTCGGTTGACTCAATGGTTGAAAATAAGTCAAGAAAGGTGGCTTTTTTTTACAGCCTTACGCCTTTAACGATGATCAATCTTATCGGAGGAATTTACATGCATTTTGTATGAAAGAATATACAATCTCTTTCAAAATAAATGTACTTTTTTTCTACAGTACAATCCTTCTGCATGCCACATACTGCGTCACTCTTATCCAGGAAGCCGTGAAATGATAAATTAAAAATGACATGCAAGAATGCATCTTAAAATTGCAACTTTTCCAACACACACTTTTCAGTCTTTAGTGCAGATATGTAAAGCCATTTTTCTCCATTGCTGGTGCTAAACATGTTTTTTACATTAAAGCACAAAGGTGAACAATACAGGACATTTCAGAAGTATGAAGTGGTTTACTAGTATGTTTTACCATGACAAAAATGTACAAATTTACAGCATTGTTTTAGTGAATGTGACACGGTTGAATGGTTAGTGCTTCAGCCTCGTAGTTCTGAGATCGAGGGCTTAATCCTCATGTGAGTTTGCATTTTCTCCCTGTTACCTGTGTGGGTTTTCTCTGGTTAGCGCACTCTCCTCCTACGTCTTATAACATCCATGGAAGGCTAAACAAATTCTTCAAATTCAAATTCTCAATAGGCATGATTTGAGTGTGAATGGCTGCTTGTCTCCTTGTTCCCTGTGATTGGCTGGCAACCAATTCGGGGTACACCCCGCCTACTTTCTGTCTGGGATAGGCTCCAGCGACCCTTGTGAGGATAAGAAAATTAATGATTTGTTTTAACAAATATTTAGGCATGACAGAAAACTAAGTGATATGGCTTTGGGCTCCATTAGTTATAATTACACAATGTGAAATTTGATATTACTTCTTATATTGCATTTCAATTATTGTAATTTAATTTTCAGTGTAACCCAAATTCTAACTCATACAACGATGCCACTTTTCCTTTTACACACATAACTTTGGAAAGGACTGTATTGCACTTGATTTAGAAGTGTATACAATTTCTTACCGTCAGATGCCAATAAAAACTCGATATAATCTAAAAATTCCCGAGTGAAAACATGCTCTGTCATTGCACACGGTAAACGTTTAAAAGCAGCATGCCATTCACATTGCTCCAATTGCAAGCAACCCTATAACATCTCCAATGCCGACACTGTTGTATGAGATGCTTGTTAGCCATAATAGCCTTTCTGACTGCACATTGCGGTGCATGTACTGTACATATACGACTGGTGAGCTCACATAAACAAATCTGAATGGGAGCCAGATCCACCTGTTTCACACATTTAGCCTGCTAATGGTGATATCAGCCTTGGCTTTTAACATATAACGTAACCACAGGAGACGGTAAACATAAAATGCGGCGTGTGTCAACGGGAGACCACAATGCGCTAAAGTGTTGTCACACCATGTGGTTTCCTCGTGTGGCAGACACGGTCTTGGAAACCGCCGGTGATCGAGGGAGTGGGCTTTTCTTAGGGTAGCGGTCAAGATGGGGGAAACACTAAGGTTTTAGATGAAAACCTGAGTTTTGGTGGATTGTAAGTTCTCCTGTGGTTGCCATAGTTTGTTGTTTGGCTGCCGGGGTCTTTATGTTGTGTTGAATACTGAGATGGGTGTCTAGGCTTCATTCCAGCCAAAGACAAAGAAGTCTGCTTAAGTTAGACACTGTAGAAGAAAGATCTAGAAGAGAGATGGCCAGAGGGAGGAACTGGTCCAGGACACTTTTCATAATAGACCCTAGCACAGATTAGTGTCAGAAATTTTGAACCACACTTTAAAAAAAAATGTTTTAAACTAGTATAGGTATTTGGAGATTTTATGTTTTTGTTCATTCCCAATTAGTTCCCCCCCCCCCCTAAAATCAGATGATGAGTGGATTGTGTAATGCATTTGAGAAGTTAACAAATTTTATGATTATCATAATGTTGTATTTTAAATTCGCAGTCGGTCTTTGAATTATTTCATCTTTAATAATTGGAGCTTTTCAGACTTTAGCAAAAAGGCCATGACAATAGAAAAAATGTATGTGGTAAAAGTAGTCACTTTCATTGTCTCATTTTCCTAATTCTTATACTAGTTCATAACTCAGTTCAAAATATATTTTTATTTTTAGAAGATGGCCATTATATACGGAATCATGGCAACGTTTTCATTTTCCACCACTTTAAGGATTCCTTGTTAAAAAACAGTTTACTTTTAAAGGATAGCTTTGTTCAACATGGAATAATGGAATAACTATTTTATTATATCTTCTTTTCTATTATGAATGTTTGTATACAATTTTAAAAATGAATTCATACTATTTTTTGTTCATTTGGTAATAAATATGACATCACATTCTTTCATGTCATTTTTGTTCATTTTAAAAATAACATCTGACCAAATTGTTTCTGTAAATCCTATAGACTACAAAAGTGTATCATTATGAGACAGCTGATGCAGCGACTTGCTCTAACAAAATATATCTTTTTGAAATCTGATATACAGTACACTTTTATTATATTGTGCCAAAGATATTTTACTCTGGACAGGATATATTTAATGTTTAAATAAATAGCACTGGCAAAAAGTGAAAAGGAAAAAGCGGTTCGAGGAGAGAAATGTAGAAAGAGAAAGGGTGCATGAAAGCTATGCGGTTTGGAGTCAGTCCGCACCGGGGTGTGGTTTGGACCCATTAATGACGAATGGGGGGAAAAACAGACTTCGTACCCTTCACATTTTTCAGAATTTTCCCCCACTTTTCCCCTGTTGTTTGCCCATGTATCTTTGAGCATAGGAGAAGAGTGTGTGTGTCTCTTAGTGTGCGTCTTTGTGTGTGCGGGCGGCCTGTGGTAAGTATCCCACATTGACTGAGGTCTCGTAAAGCTTCATACCCCTACTCCCCTACTTTAGAAAATTTGGCATTGATGCAATGGGGTGACTTCAACCTCCAAGACCGCACCCTATAGCATGCACACACGCAAGCACATGCAGTGTATTCAGTCAGGACACAATGCTGCAACACACACACACACAGACACACACTCTGGAGGCAGAGGCTTATGTGTAATTGCAGGCACTCTGCCTGCATATATGAGTTTGATTAGGCCGAGGAGCTGGGAGCGGGTGAGGATAAAGCCAAGGCTGATTAGAAACAGAGAGTATCACTTGCATACAATGGGAGTTAAATTGAAGCAGCTTTAAACCACTTGGTCCATGTTCAGGTATCAACTGTCCCCATATGTACGTATAGACTGCAATAAGAGCTAGACATGGTTACACTAAAAAAAAAGGAAAGGGGGAGGGAGTAATAAATTACAAGCATAAAATAAAGCAAATGTGCATCTTGGAGTAAAACTTTCTTGGTTTCTTCAAAGCATGCCAGAAGGTCCATAGAAAAAGCTGGAATATGTTTTTTTTTCTATTTTAAATAGTATGTGGTGTCGTTTATAACTTACAGGCAATGATAGGCTCCTCAAATCCACATTGTAAAAGTTAATTCAATGTGAATTTTGGGCAGTTCTTGCTACTGTAAATTAAATACTGATTGCAGCAGTTCCATGGCTGTCACATGTTAGAATGTAAGAGTGGGATTTTTTTTCTTTGTCATTCACTCATTTTGAATTTGTTATTTGTACTATGGAAAGAAACCTGTGTGGCACCACATTGCCAGAGTTCAACCTATAAAAAAAGTAAGACATTCGGAAGGGAGGACACTAATTGTTGAAGCTTTGTAAGTGGAGGTTTTTTTCCATTCTTGTTTGATGTACACCTTCAGTTGCTCATTAGTCCTGGTTTGTCCCGATTGTGACTTGGCATTGTATTGCTGAAATAAGCAGAGGCATGCTTGAAAAAAATGTTGCATCAATGGCAGCACATGTTGGTCCAAAACCAGAATTCACTTTGCATAGTAGTTTTCCGACTTGTATGTGTACAAAAGGTTTTGAGACTCTCATCGGGCTGAATTGGGAAGTGTCTCAAAACATTTCAAAGCGAGAGAATAAGACGATGAATTGTAATGACTAACAATGACTTTCTGAATTGTGCATTGACCCCCATGATGAAATCCTTTACAGAATGGTGCTGCTTTTTTAACATGTCACCTGTGGGATGGAAGGTCCAGTGTTGTTGTTTGGCCTTTCTTTCTTAATATGTAGAAATTGAAATGAAATGAGATTTTTTTGGCAGTTGTCATTTTAGAGACATTCTAGTGTTGTTCAAGTAATTGCTCATTCTGTTGTTCACAAATTGGTAAAGCGACGTAGCACCATCCTATTGGAGAACGACTAACCCTTGCTTGTTTTATAATCAGTCGTGCTAGTCACAATTTTCCAGTTAAACTTTTTTTTTATTTTTAACTGTGGAATCGTCAAACAGGTGTTTGAAAGTATTTCTTAACTTTCTCAGGTGTTTTATTGTCCCGGCTTTATGAAGACCCACAGAAAACGTCATATTTTTCAAACGTCATTCATTCAAAATGAGGGAATAATATTTGCAAAAAAAAAGAAATAGTGTCAGATTCACCAGTTAATATATTGTCTTTGAAATTTATTCAGTTCACTATGAGTTAAAAAAAGATTAGGATACTTTATAAAAATGAAAAATAAAACTTTTTTATGTATATTCACAAGTTTCTGTCAAGAACTGCAGTAGTGCTTTAAAAAAAAATCTTCATAAAAGAGCAATATTTTGCTTATTTAACAATGAATTTTGGTATAACATATTCCTTCTATGAAACAAACACATATTGGCAGTTATTGTCCTTTTGGTCTGTGTAGAACAGGGGTGGCCAAGTCCGGTCCTCGAGAGCCCCTATCCGGTCTGTTTTCCATATCTCCCTCCACCAACAACACCTGAATCAAATAATCTGGATCGGTATCAAGCTTCTGGACATCTTGCTGATGAGTTGATCATTTGATTCAGGTGTGGTAGAGGAGGGTGATATGGAAAACAGACCGGATCGGGGCTCTCGAGGACCGGACTGGACACCCCTTGTGTAGATTATAGGAATTTTGGTATACAAAAGACTAAGAACCAAAATATTGCCCATTTGTATTCAACTTAAAAGTTTAATACTGTACATGTAATCCTCATCAAATATTTTTTTTTAAAATCACATCACTCTAATGTTAGATTCATCTATATGGAATATATTTATTTAGTACTTATTTCCTAAAATGTTCATCTTCAAACTGTCATTTTACAGCAGTTTATAATTAAATAGTTTGCAAAATAAAAGCTTGCTTCGATATGCTTCGATATCCCAATGTCATATGGCAAAGTGTATTGTGGAGGTGTTACTGTGTGTTAATTTCAAAATGTTAACATGCAACTTGAATGAGTGCAAGCACTGTAGAAAACTTGGATGAACGCTTTTTGAAGCCTTGTTAACAAAATAAGACTCAAACTCGACACCTTTTTTGACGTTTAGAGGTCACCAGGGGGCATCTCATAGGCTGAAACGTGTTCGGAGCAAAGCGAAATGGGAAAATAAAGTGACATTTTGCAACATTTTGCTTCATTTGGACTTTTAATGGTCAATAAGCGCGCTCGTTTTCTAAGTAGAAATAAAAAAGAAAGAAAAAAAAGTCGACATACAGTAGAGTTACAGTTATGCATGGGCGGGGAGGCTATACAGTGAGTGAATAAGGGAGGGCTGGAGGGAGTGAGGCAGAGCAGGGAAAAAAAGTTTCCCCTAAAAGTTGGTGCGGAGCACGGCGGCACAGTGAGCGAGGCGGGGTTACAGCCTGCACCGAGCCAGAGCACCGAGCCTCGGCCAGCCTGTGCAATGCGGCACCGCAGCGATCCTCCAGCCACGTTGACTCGCGACCGCTCCGAACGCCACCTGTAGACCCAGCCATGTACTCCCCTTACTGCTTGACACAGGTACGCACTTTTATCATCGATTTAAAAACAAAAAGGTGACATTTGAATCGCGTTGTGGGCTGTCTCGGTTTCCGGTCTTGATCATCTGACGCTGTACGCCGGTTTGCCGGAATTTTCACTGCCGCTTTGCCTGCTTCTTACTCGGGAATCCCCTTTTACTTTTACCCCCGTCCACTTCAACCTCTTTTTTTTCCCTGCTTTATCGGCGCTACTCTTACCAAAGCGGAGCGACGCTATCGAGAGAAAATGGCGCTACTCTCTCGTTATATTTTCGGCGTGGGGGTAAAATACAGTACAGTTTGTGTAAATGCGGACTGCGAAGTCAAATTAACTTAATGTTCAACCAGCCGATTGCTTTGACTGACATGTTGCGTTCACGGACCGGTTTGCCCGCTTCGAGGACATGGAAAGGGAGTTGCACACGGACGCGCGCGTGTTCGCGATCCGACAGGAGCACGTTTGCGGGGCTTTCGCGGTCACGCTGGGGCGGACGCCGTTCGAAATTATCCGTCGACCTTCGAGGAATTGCAGAGTTACGGTTACGTTTGCATTTCCCTTGCATTGCTTCTCTTGCGCTGAGGTGCGTTCAATGTAATGTACGAGTTTTATAAATTGGGTCATTAATACTGATAAAAAATACAAATACATTTGACCTCTATTAAATCAAGGTCAAATATTAAGCACCTGATTTTCTTTTTTTTTTTAGGGTGGGTTGGGTGTTAGGTTATATAACTAGAATTAATATTAATTGCAAGAGGATATTTTATCTGTTGATATGTTTGCAAGCAAGTTGTTTTTTACAGCATTTTAAATGTGCAGTAATATATTACATGTGATCTGTTTCTGTAATTCAAAAAGACGTATTTTGAAAAATAAAGCTCATTTGTCCGCGTGTGTGTGTGTGTGTGTGTGTGTGTGTGTGTGAGGGGGCGACATCACTACACATGTATTTAATAGGTGTTGTAATATTGTGTATCATTTTTAAATGAAAAAAATGTTACTTAAAAGAAATTACATTAAATCTGGGTTATATATTTCAATCTAGGTAAAAAATGTGAGTCTATTGAAAAATAAAAAGACAAGGGAATTGTTGACCCTCCTCTTGGTGCAATATTCATCGGAATCCCAATTTCAAAATGCTTGTTGTAGGAAATACTGTTGTTTCAATAATGTGAATAACACGTTTCCTAAAAATATATTTGACAAGAATATGATAGTTGGCCATGATAAATATCCTTTTATTAAATTTGATATTTTGCAGTAGAGATTTTTATTTTAAGTTTTACATTAAATAAAATAAAATTGACCTTTGAAATTTGGATGCACTTTAAACAAATGCAGATTTTTGTGACCTTTTTTCAGAAGTATTGAAAACATTAGATGAACTTTTTGTGACCATGGTTATCACACACACACACACACACACGGAATATAATGTCTTTTTTTAATTATTGATATTTTTTTAAACTGCTCTTGACTTTTAGCATCCTTTATTTAGGATCTTTATGATTCCCTGCTCAGGTGCTGCCTTCAGATGACATTGCGGCAGGAAATTGACTTTACTTAAATCTTATTATTTTACTCAATAATAATCCCCCTCCTTCCATGATCTCGTCTCATTCCCCAATTTGATTGCCTATTTCTCCATCTCCAAAATGTAATAGCCACATTTTTTTTTTACATCTTTTGAAAGTTATACCGTATTCCATAAATCATAGAATCCGTGCCGTGTCCTTAAACAGATCAGTGTGCGTGTGTGCAGGCATGAGAGTTCCACGATGGAAAACATGTGGATTTCTTCTCAGTGTGTTACTTCATGCCTTCCTTGCCGACTTTTCCATGTTTTCCTTGTCCATTTCCAAATGTGAATCAAACCATTTTTTTAAGTCACTCTTGTGTATTTTGACCTAATCACGTCACTCGTGTCCTTTATCTGACTCTATACACGTCCCTTGACCTTTTGCCGTCTGTCCCTCTGGCAGTACGTGGCGTTTGTGTGGCACATTTCCTAATCAATATTCCATTTGATTTCTGCATATTTAGTACAGATGATTTCCAGGCGTCCGAGTTCCTTCTGTCTTTCGGTTAATTAAAATGAATTGGCAGCAAAAGGGTGCATGATGAGCATGTGTGCAAATTTGGGTAAAAAATAATGGAAAAAAAGTATAGTCATTCGCGTTTAATTACTTAATTTTTTTTCCGATACTGGCATTTCTGTTGAAATGACACAATTGTAGCAAATTCACGTGCACTGTGGCTGTTATGTCGTCATTCCTCGATCGCACTTAGTAAATAATTAAAATTTCACGAAAAAAGGGCGGTGTAAACAACCGTAGAGTGCATTATTAATAGCGCTAAAGAGCTTTGTTGGAAGTGGCCCTGCCCTGTAGGTGAAGCCAAAAAAGTGGAGCTCTGGCAGCCGTTCACAGCCCTTGCGACGGCAAAGAAAGTATTTGCATAAAGTTTTGATGCAATATGAAGGTTGTGGGGGCGTCTTTAATTAAAACTTTTATGTGCGGCTTTTTCAAATCAATTATCTCGGCTTCCAGTTAAGTCCCCGCCATCGCTGCCAACTTCTGAGGCTGCGTGCAAACTAATGAGATGCTCAACTTTGTGCAAGATATTGTGCAGGGTAAAAGAACTTATTTTTATTCTCTTTTTATTTCAAACTATTCTCACACATTTTGATGTTGAATTATTCCCGCCCACCTTATTATTATTAATATTAGAATCAGATTTTTAATTTTTAATTTAAATTGAGTTTTTCATAATATACTTGCAGAATGCATATAACCCTGTACAACAATAATAATTTCACCTGATTTTTTTTACTGAAGAGGATTTGTAATAAGCATGTTATGTAGGACTATTACCCTAAATAACCTCTAATTGTAATATTCCCACCTACTGTTTAACGATGGTTAACACATGACACATCGAGGTGTTCACAGACACTAAATTTGGACAGTGGGAAGAAATTGGACAGGAAAAAAAACATTTTTCATATGTATCATTTACTTAACATACAATAGCAAATCGATGAACATCTTAATCTGTGTCCTCAAATTCATCAAGACAAAAACAATAATAATTAATTCTGCATGCTCTTTTAATAGATGAATAATTGCATTACAGCTGAGGGATGCAGTTAAAAAGTAGTTACTAAATTGCCTTTTCTGCTATAATCTCATTAAAATTAAAAGAGCTGGGACAAATATTTTAAAGATTTAATAACATAATGTGCAAATTCATTTTTCTTTGAGTGGGGCAAACAATACTAGTGTGAATAAATGATTCATTTTGAAAGTATTGTTTGAAATAAAGCACATTGCTTTTAAAATGTACAAATTTAAAAACATTTTTTAAACATGATGCCATGGGAATAGAATAAACCTTGATGCGTGCATTGCGAGACTTGGTTGTAATGTTTTTTTCCCCCCCCAATGCTTGGTCTTAGGCGTATGCATATATGAAAATTTGTGATACGATTGATTTGGGCAAATGTTTTTGCTGCCAATCATTGGCACTCGTGTGAATGCTCGTCTTAGCGTTCACATACTAGCGTTTTTTTTTTCTTGCCTCACAAAAGCACTAGTGTGAATGGCTATGTCTGAGCAGTCCTCCTCCAAAAGGTATTTTATGATCCCAAAAGCATTAGTGTGAATGTGTAAATGCTATTCTGAACATCCTTTTTTAAAATTTTGAGTAGCTTTTGATTACTATACGATTGCGTACATGCATGAATTTGTAACTCCTTCCCTTCGCACGAGTCATACATTTAAAGTAAGCTGGGCCTGTGTTGTCTAACATCATGCTGAATATTCGCACACATACACACATTACCACTTGGTAGGTATAGTGAAGAACAGATTTGCTGTATACTAGTGGAAGGGAGGCCGGCTGAAAGTGTTCAGGCTTTGGTGCCAGGACGCCAGGCAGGCAGTGGGATGTAGGCAGGCGAGCAGTCGCAACCCAGGGGTGCATTGTGTTCTTTTTATTTATTCATCCTTCCTTCTGGATGGAGACCAAGCCCACCTTACATTGCCTGACAATTAAGTAAGAGCTGGTGGGCTGCGATGTGTAAATGAATGGCTTTTGGAGAATGGGACAAATGTGTCACTTAGAAAGATTAATTAGGATTCCAAAGGAGAAAGCATGATTTGTAGACAAGAGTTATTTGGTGGCCACTATTTCCCCTGAAAACAGAGTGTTTGAATCTTAGAGGTGCATCCAGTCCATCTAGCAATGTGCACATCCCTTATCTGCACTGTTTCCCTCCGTGGCCATAGAAAATGGATTTTTCAAGCTTAACTGAGCCACTTGGCACCACAGAGTAATAGGTGGCTGTCCCCTGCATGGATGGAAGTTATTGTGTATGGAGATATATGTGCGCGCGGGTGAGTATAGCCTCCTTCTGTCCTCCCAGTGCGGATTAGGTTTACGCTGAGCGGTGGCCAATGGAACAGGGCAGCCCCTATAGCAGTTTCATGTTGGTTTGCGATATACTTTTATTGAGCGGTCATGCACATGTACTCACCGCAGCTTAAGCACAACCACCACGTATGTTGAATACAGATAGCTAAATATATGTGCACTGCTTAGGCAAATGAAAAGCAACGTTTGATTGCCTTAAATGTGTAAAGTATTGTGCAATAAAAATAGGTTCCAATATTGTGTTTTTCCATGAAGCGACATCATGGGTAAAAGAACAAATGTTGTTTTGATTAATGCACCACTAGCTGTGCAAATGTATGTATGAGTATGTAATGTAGAATATGGTAGGATGCCATCCAATGCACATCCACAGTGTACAGACTCTGTTTATTGAGCTCAGGGTAACAATAGCAGTCTCGTGTATAGCATGTAATCTGTGTGCCAGTCTCCCTAAATCAAGAAAATAGAGGGTAAAGTATGCTAGACGTGCAGCTAGATATAAAATATACATATACAAATCAATATCCTTTTGTATCGTCTTGATATTGATGATTTGCACCCCAAGTTTTGTCGCCTTCGTACGCACACTAGCAACTTAAGGAACAGAAATTAAAGAACCCTTACTTTTCTAGACTTAGGCTAGCGACATAATGACACACTTTAGCAATGCACAGACTGGAGAAACGCAGCATCACAAGCCAAGAAGTAATCTGATCCCTGCGTTTATTTTTTGTTTGACAGCAATCTATTGTTGCGTGAGCCAACGGGACTGAGCACGAAGTAGTCGATTCAATTGTCTTTTTTTTTTTTTTTAAACTCATCAAGTGTGGACTTATGACCATGATTTATTTCAGGGGCCTATTTTTTTCCAGAAAATTAAATATTTCTGGTTCAGACTTTAGAGGCTTCAATGCACTGTACATTTGAGACTTTAAGATGGGATGGTGAAAACTTTGATCCATGAATTAAACATAATAGCAGCTGATAAGATGATCAGATGATGGAAATGTGAGTCGCCGAGTCCGATCCATCCCTCCTCTCGCAGCTGCCGGGGGCCGACCAACCCCCCCCTCACCTTCGCTCTCCTCGTCAATTAGCTCTCTGTTAAAGGAGTAACGGTTGGAACTAGATAGGCATTGTTGGGGGGGATGAGTTGTTGTTGTGTTGTTGTTTGTCTCAGGCAGGCTCCTTTTTCTTCCCGCCCCCCCTCCTCCGTCACCTATTGGTGTGTTTTGCGTTCCTTTTGATTTTCTCACAGGCTCTTTTGTGGGGGTACCCCTACTCAATGGGACAATGCAGTCTAGCGTGAAATTAAAGCTCTTAGTTAGTTTGGAGTTGCTCAAAAGAGGATTTTACACATGCATGCATTCATAGAGCCTCCCATACGCTATAGATATAGCTAATTAGAGGAAGTACGCCCTATGTCGAGCATCAAGGGCCCAATTAAAAGAGTACCTCTGTGTGCTAGATCTAGGCCAGAGAAACTCTGTGAAAGCATTTCTATGCCTTGTGTGTGTGCGTGTCTGTTAACCGTATGCAGGCCTTCCTAATCCAGGCGGGAAGAATGTGAACCAGACTGATATGAGAACTTTCATTAACATATGCAGCGAGTAAATCAAGAGACGAGTGGCGTTGATCGTCATGGCAGGCGAGCGTCTGATTGGAAACAGACTGGGCCTCTCCTGCTCACTCCTCCAAGTCTTGTTTTGGATGTAGTCCACACCCAGGATGTCTGTCACGCATGCACTTTCGACTTTCTTGAAGTCAATCTGATGGTAGTATGGCGTCCGTGTCTGAGGACTGCTCGGCTTTTCATGTAGAATGCTCTGCATTGTTATCTTTATTAGGGTAAAAGTAGCCATAAGTTAGTATTAAAAGTAAAGTCTCAGTACAATTATTACATATTTAGATATATTTATATATATTAATACAAAAAAACGAATGAAAAAAAACCCCAGTACATTTAATTAAGTTTGCTATGTGTCACGTGATGACATTCTTAAGCCACTGCACAAACTAGTTTACTCCACACAGTTTGTAACCGCAAAGCCTAGAAGCTTCTTACCATTGCATGTTAGGAAACCTGCATTTAGTATGGTTAATTTCTTTGGGCACTTGATCAATTTTCTCCGCTCCCATTATTTCCATGGACTAAAACACTTTCAATTACCCCCCAAAATTTGAGATTGTCGTTAAGGTCTGCCAACCAAAGCTCATGCCTCATGCAAAGTCAAATGAACTTGAAGGTTTTTGTGTACACTGCGTGTAGCACTGAGAAGTCAAACAGCAGCACCAGAAGCCATCCACGCACCCTGAGGGAGGTGGCTTCCAAGAAATCAAACCGACCCGATAAACGTAAATGATAAAACTCCAGCATGAAATACTACCCAATCATGGTGTGATTCCCAAGAAGGCACAGTTTCCCTACTGTAACTGGGAAGTCCAGTTGGCGATTGTGGAACAAAGTGTGCTACACTCTGCCCCCTGCCCCACTTCACTCTCTCTCACTCTGTCTAACTCTCTCCTGTCGAGAGCCCTGGCAGCTGGCCAGGGGTGGAAAAATCTATAACCCATTGCGTAATATCATATCTTTACCTCGGCTGAACCCTGTGTAAGATCCACAGTTGTGGCGACAGATAAACACAGCTAAAGGGTGCACTCATGCCTGTGTGTTTCACACACAGACTGATCACACACAAACATGGCAGAAAGCGGGCCTCTGTGTGACTAGTTAGCAGCACACATCCTCACATTAACAGTATCACACCACTTTGATCAAATGTTGCTCACAAAGGGTTGTGAGCATGGAGGAGTTGTAGTTGCATATTTCAATCCCAGCAATTGGAAAATTTCAAAGTTGGATCTGAAAGTTAGTAGTAGAGGCACTTAAAAAAAATCAAGAAACCATTTTAGCTGTAAATGTCATTTTAACTAACTGCTACTCCTGGATTCAATTTGGATAGTTGCTTTCCATGTTTAAGAGCCGCTAATGATTCATTAATATGGCTGCAGCAGCAATCGCTTTGGGGTATTTTCCTGTTTCTTGATTGCTGTGTCACTTGGTGTGCAGTGGGCATTAATCATGTCACTTGTTAGGCAAGTTAAAATAATGTTTTAGGGTTAGGGATAGGAAGCACAGGTTGAATTTGACTCAACTTTGCACTCATTTGGCATTAAAACTAGAAGTGTTTCATTTGACTTTTTTGCATTGGTTTAGACTTGACAACTCTTTCTTTTCTTTTATTATTATTATTTTTAAAACTCTAAGTGAAGATTTTAGTTGTAGTTCATGCTGCTTTAACATTTGGACCAACGTCCCTTGACAAATTCCATCCACCAACATCATTGGTTTTACTTAGACTAGCAGAGATTTGCTTGCAAAATGTGAGTAAACTTCTATCATAATCCTTACAGCTCTGTTTTGGAGTCAGCACTAAGCCTAGTGGGTGTGACTGCTATGTTTGTTTCCATTGGACATGGTTGTGCTCAAGAAGAATACTTGACATGTATCAGCTGTGTGGTTGCTCTTATCTCCCACTGACACACAAACTTGACCTGCTGTGTAACCACATTTTGCCCTAATAGGTATGCAGAGACTTTGAGCAATACAGAAGCCACCCCGACAAACACTGCCTACTGGTAATACGATCCTCACAGTAACCAGAATATAACATCACATGCTCAGGCTGTTTCATTTTTGATGGCGTTGGTGATTATGATTATTAAATGGTCTGTAATGGTAATCCTCATGTGCAGCCAAGCATCGTGCCTTTGCTGGGAGGCAATTGTTTGTTAATGCTCCAGTGAAACTCAAAACACATACAGATGTGTATGTGTGTGTGTGTGTGTGTAGGAGGCGGGGGGCAACCACAAACTCTATGCCATCTCATGCTCCCACTTGATTTTTAGCAGTCGGCTTATGGAAACTTTACAACCGCCTTTTTAGTGCCCATGCTAAACTCATTTAGCCGGCTGATGCTAAGCCGCATAATAAAGTGTGTTAGTGCGGTTGAAGTGGTTTCGGGGCCAGTTGTTGGGGAACAGCTGCACAAGGGAGACTAAGGAGGGTGGGAAAAGAGACCTGGCTTCTTTTTACCATTTGTATTGAATGTGTGCGACTGACTGCTGAAATGTTTGTGTTTATTGACTCAAAGTGACGGGCTGCGGATGCATATACAGCGTGTATGGGTGGCAGGGGTCCAGGCTCGGGGGAACCGTGTGTGTTTAAAGTACACACAGGGCTAATTATGCTGATTTAAGCATTCTTGTGGTCCCCCCCAATGGCTTGCGGTGCCTTAACTGGCACAGGGGATGGGGGGTGTCCAGCGGGAAGAAATGGGGGATAGGAGATAAAGAAGCTCCCAATAGCCACAGAAGGTAGTTTGAAAATGTTGAGAGAAGAGATGGCAGTTGACTTTAACATAGAGAAGAAATATGCTGCCCCAGACACTGATACAAGTCAGGAAAAACATACACTGCCCAGATATTTCCCCCCCTCCTCACTTGAGGGTAAAGCTCGTTCTGCGTATTTATTTTTATATTCAGATGTTATGGATAGCTCCGGGAAAACCCTGTCTCTTTTCCCAGCAAGGGGAATTAATACTGTTTGAATGTTCTCTCTAGAGTCTAAAAGGATGAATTTTGCAATGGAGTTTAGGAGGCCCGTAAGTGAAAACCTAACCACTGCTAAATAAACAAACTAGGCTTGATTAAATGCGACCCTAGTTTGTTGACTCTGTGTTCTGGCCTGCATGCTGACACCTGTCTCTTCTTTTTTTCTTTTTTACAAATATTTTTTTGTACTACACATCTATGTGCCATGCTGGTAATATATGCACACTCTGAACAAAATTAAAGAAAATATACTAAGTTGGGGGTGAGGGCAAAAAAAATAGATGACCACACTATATTCTGACAAACTTCTTCCACTTGGGATACACTACATGTGTATATACCATAAAAGGGCTCCAATAATAACATCAACTCAGGTTCCCATGGTGTGAAACAAATAGAAATGGTCGTAGAGTAACCACATCTTCATTTGATATTGTAAATGCCCAAAAATATTGATATTCAACTTCATTCAAATGGTTACAATTATCCAAATTTGTCGAAACCTTGAGTTAATGGGTACAAATGCTTCAAATTCTTAGATAAAATGTCAGACAGGCAACTAAATCCAAAGGTATAAATTCCCAGAAATGCAAATCATATAACATTATGATATTAAATGTAAAAAACACCACAGCTTCAAATATTATTACAACTATTAAGACCCCCCCAACATTTAATAAAGATGAGAGCTTCCATCTTTAGTTTTGTTAATTAATTTTTCCTATAACTGGCGGCTCCAGTGGTGCCTCATAATTACTGTCAAGTCATATTAAACTTAATTAGTGAGCAGTATCATCCTGCATCAGTAGTGATTGGCTTCATACAAATGATACATTTCCCAAATTATTGGATGCATATTAAAGTTGAGGATTGCGCAAATTGACCCCTTTGAATCATTTTACAGTAATGAAGTGTTTGTGATCTTAAAGCAAGACAAGTAGCTTTGCCCCCTCATTTTTTTCTTTATGTGCTGTCTTATTTTATATCTATATATCTATATATATGTATATATACATATGCATATGTATGTGCATATATATATATATATATATATATATATATATGTGCACATATATATACATATATATATATAGACACACATCTATATACATATGTATGTATATATGTATATATATATATATATATGTGTGTATATATGTATATATATATATATGTGTGTATATGTGTGTGTGTATATATATATATATATATATATATATATATATATATATATATATATATATATATATATATATATATATATATATATATATATACGTATATCTATATATCAGAAAATTAGATGAGATGAATAATGGCTATTTTACTTTTTTCGGCAAGCATCCTAGTTTCAAAGTCAGATACATTATTGGTGCAAATCCTGAAAGAATTCGAACAGGATACAATCAGGGCCCGGCCGTACCCTCTGTGACATGTGGCAGTGGAAAAAGGAGAGAGGGATTTGCTGGTTTTATTATTAGGGCCTTTGAGTGTTGTTGATGGAGCGGCTCCATACGAGTTGACTCACACACACAGAGACAGCGGTTAATGCTACACTGAGCAGAGGTGTCAGCCTTGGCTGCTGACTCTATGAAAGGCAAACTCTTAGAAGTATCCGCTTGTGAGTGCATGTGCTCGGGTGTGTGCATGCTGCACTGAATTGCACTTGTGTGTGCGTGTGTGTGTGTATATGTGGGTTCATTGCTGACGGCCAAGAAGCCTCGGCAGCATCTGACGTGGCAGCTCTTTCTGCTTTCAGTCCAGCCCGCTCTTTCTGGCGCATTTGCCTGTGATACTATCTTTTCATACAATTGCATGTTTATAAATGGAGACTGACGGGTGTTTGGGCATTTAGAATTGATAAACACAGCACCATTCATGGGGAAGTAACAGTGTGTCTAGGAAATGCATTGGCGTAGTCGGATTTTCTCATTAGACAGTAGAAATGCAGATTGTAATAATATCAGTAGGTTTAAAATCACTTTGAATAATTACTTAGCTATTGAAAATCTCGCAGAACACAATGCAATAGTAATAAATAATGATGATGTGCTTTTATAACTTGAGACCCTGCGAACATATTTACCAATATGTAAAACAGGCCAGAATTCTCTATTATATTAGACAACTCCTTCTCAATAAAAACAATTACCTACTGGCACAGGTGAGAAAGTGTAAAAACCTAAGGTAACCTGGCTGGATTCTATCTTGATCCAAAAATTGTGCATTTATTTGAAAATGGAACCATTCCAGAAAATTTTCAGCATTGTTTTTCTCAGTTAAAAACCTATACTTTGACCAATTTGAAGACAGTCCTAAATACAGGAATAATTACTAAGGGTAGCCCTCAAGCGTCTTTGTAATAGTCAATACTGGCATAGGTCCAAAGACATTTTCCCATTATATATTAAAATAATATATATACAAATTTACAATGTATTGATGAAATGTTTAAAAACAAAATGTATATTTTCTGTATGAATGATGTTTAAAAAAAAACATCAAATATTCTCTTAAGCATCTGTAATTACCAAAGCACAGTTTTTTTTAGATTATAATTTTGACATGGTGATGAATTACTTTTTTTTCTCCAATCCGTCCTTATTTTCCCTGCTTCTCCGGCCTTTTATCGAGGTGGGTTTCCTCCATTTTATGTCCCCTCTGAAGACTTGTACTTATGGCTGTCTCCCTGTGGTGCTGTGGTGCTCTTGAGGTCTGTGCGAGGTGGTTTGGACTGGCGAAGTCATTGAATGCGGTTGCAGGGGAGATAACCTCCCATCAGTGTTTTGTGTGTCAGTTCTTGCTCTTGTTTTGCTGCGCAGTGAAATTCTAAAAGGGGAAAGCGGTGGTTTGAGGACAAAAGTTTGAAAAGGACCTAGTCTTTATACATGTGCGGTGGTGAAGGCTCTTTTGTTTCTCACTCTGCACGTATTTGTCTGCGTCCTCAGCGTCTTCCGGCCGGCATGCTGCTCGCTCAGCAGGGAATGCCACTCAAAAAATGGGCAGAGCGACCTTTAACCCTCGAGCTGCCAGCTCAAGAAGGGCTGCCCGTCTCCCTTGGACCTAAACGAGGTCAAGTTTAGTAGAGATTAAGAGCCAGCTCTGGGAGCGCCATTTGAAACAGACACCTTTTAACCCTAATGGGATCATAAGTCGGCTGGCAGGCCACTTGGAGCGGCCGCAAAGCCTCCGAGTCAACACGGTGAGACAGACAGACAAGGCAGAGTGCGTAGGCAAAGACCCAGCTTAGATCATGCCATGGGGAGTGGGCACCGGTTAACCCTCGTGGCGCCAAACCCCGGCAGGAAGGGCTCCAGCTCTCATGATAAGCAGAATTAAATCTGCAAGGTTCAGTGTCCCCGATAGGACAAGCTCACTAACGTGGTCTCTCATGCTTGGCATGGCTGCCTTCTCATCTGCAAAGTTGATTTTCATTCTTTCCTTTGTGGAAAGTCGTATATTGTAACTTACATCAACAATCTTCTGGTAATATTTCATCTGACGCCAAATTGGATGACAAAAATCACATAAATATAGTGGAACGCGCTGCAACCTCTGATTAGTTTGGCATAGAAACTCTTTCTCTTAGGAAATAACTGACAGGGAATTTATGCGTATCCGGGTGTAACTATGGCCATCATAAAACTCTTATTTGACTGTACAGGCCGAAAAGAATGTGTCGCAATAGGCTCCAGATCTCAAATTGTTTTCCCCTGAAAAAGTCAATGGCCAATTCTGTTTTATTTTTTTTATTTTCAACAATAATATTGACAGATAAAATCCAATAGGGAAAAAAAGTTAGCCGACTGAACTGAACCCTTTTCTGTCAAGCATACTTTTGGAATTGTATGTTCAGGGTGACCTATAGTAGTTAAATAGCTCTGATCCAATAAACTTGGATTCATGCAAACATTCTGTAATATTCATGCTAGCCCAGTAGTTGGCGATATTTCCAATGGGTGATTTTTCCAATGGGTGATTTTCCACCATTTTATTCAAATCCTTAATTTGAATACTTTGTGCGTATGTTGTAAGTGAATGAAGACAAATACTTGGAAGTGCAATAAAAGTGTATTTTGTTGATTAGTGCAAATGGTACCAGTGTTAATTTTTCGCTATTATTGATATTGTGGTTAATGTGTTGCTAAATGAAAATGTGATGTAATGAAAAGCAAAAGTGACCTTGTTTTTAATGCCCGTGTTACAGTTTAGCAAAACCAGTGAGAGTTCCACACTAACCAAAGAGTGAGGCGTGCTTGAAGCATTAGTGATAAAGAGCACATGCAGGCCATTACGACAAGTGAGATTGTTGAGCAGTAAGGCCCTGAGGGAAGACTGTAGCAACAATATAATGAAGGCAAAAAGTGTTGGGCAGAGACACTGACTAGTTTGAGGCAAAAGAAAGTCGAAGGCGGGGTGCACAGACCGAACGTGCGAGGCGGGCACATTGGCGAAGCATTTTTTTTTTTGAATAAAAGGATAAGGGCACTCTGCCCGGCATTTGGAGAGAGGTTGGCATCCTGCCTCGTCCGCAGACAGAATGAGGAATAAGAGAATGAAGGGGAGAGTAAGTCTCAATAGTGCATCTCTTGTGTGAGGAAACTCAGTCTTTGCCGGCCGCTGCTGCTTGTTAGGAAGGGGGGCTTATTGGGTGTCATTATCTCCTCCATTCTCTGTGTATTAGCTAACGATGAGGTTGGAGACCTCGAGGCCCCCTGGCGCTGGTTGTGTGCTGCCCGTGACGTACGCCTATTGGAGGTGTTTGTGAGACCTTGCCTGAAGCAAAAAAGCTGTTTTTTTCCATCCTACCATTTTTGAAGACTGGTAGATTTTAAAGTAAATGAATTGGAAAAAATATAGACTTTGATTCCCAGGTATATCAAAGGCAGTATTCATCAATGACGATTCCTGTTAAAAAAAAGTAAAATTTTGATGCACCGACATAGGTTTAGGTTCAACACAAATGATGGAAAGTACCTCTAACCTCCCAAAAACTCACCAATAGTTTACTTTTTATAGTTTTAATAATTGGGACTATTCCACATCTTTATGCCATATTATAGCGTGTTTTAAGAAAGAAAATTGTAAGAAGGCTCCAAATAATTATTTCTTGCTTAATTTGTTGATGTACAGGTAGATGGTTCACCTGTACTTGAACTAATTAAACAAGAAGTAATTATTTGGAGCTTTCCTACAATTTTCTTTCTTATTCTGGGAATGCATATTTGTCTCTCCATTTGCTTGGATTTCGTAAAAGTCATGTTGTACCTTTATGTATGTACTGAATGCTAAGTATTTTTAGGGTGTTTGAAAGTTTTCATCTTGATTGGCTGCGATCTGCCACATTGTACAACTGTCATTCAAGTCACTATTCGAGTAAAACTAGTTGCCGAACCCCACACATTGAGCGAGAGTTCAGTTAGGTCCACCGCGATGATAAATCGTAGTTCGAGCCTTACAACCGACAGAGGCGCAAAAAGCAAGGTCGATCCATTCCGTGCATATTTTTTCCCATGCAACCCTACAGAAATGTAATGTAGTATAATATAAACATTCATACAGTGTTCCCTATGTGCATTCACTTATCCTGTATATGCTTACCGTAATGCTACACCAGCCCGTCTTTTGCTCTTCTGTTCAAATGTTTCTAACCTTCTGCATATCTTCATAAAGTATAATTTTACCCAGTTGTGTTTAAAAGAACTGATAAGATCGCCACTCGGAGAAACTAATCCCCCCAATTCAACACACCGCTATCAAGATGAGACGTAAGTTTTGCATTACCGGCGGTAAGTGTGTAGTATTTTGCTGTAGTCGGCTTTTCGTTGGCCGCAAAATATTTTGGGTGTATGGAGTTTTGACTTTCCATCCACCAAAACCAAAGTCAAAAAATCCCCTATTTATTTAACAGCGGTTGCAGATAAATACAATCAAAATATGGGGGGATGTGTTTGCAATTAAGTGTATGTGGTGATTTTATGCAAAGAAAAACCACAAGAGCCTAACGGAATAAATCTGGATGTATGAAAAATGGTGAAGAAACATCTTTGATGTGAGTTCGTCCTCACACACTTTGGAATATTCCAAAGCTCACTCGTGCAGCAGGCACAAGTTCGGCTCGTTTTCGGTGCTCGCGTCTCCGTAGCTGTTTTAACTCTTCCCGCATGCTGCCTCATGCCACAAATGGCTTCCAGACTTTCACACGTACTAAGGCTTCAGTGTTTAAACACGCGTAATTACAAACGATGCGCAGACACACTTTAGACATCAATCTGCACTGATGGGGGGAAGACGTGGGGCAATGCTTCATTTCTACTTCCGTCTAGGAGAATGGCATGAGTAGGTTGTAGTAGGAAGGAAATTGAAGTGAAATAAAGAGGACTGATGTGTGTGGCCTCGGATAAAAGGATAACTATTTCCAGAAAGTTTCCAAACAGCCTAACTTGTGTGTTTGGATTTCATAACCGTGAGGTTTTCGAGATTGCCAAGATCCTTAACTTGGACGTAGTTGCCATTTGACTCATTGGACTGCTCCCAGCACACCTTACTTTCCCTGCTCTGCTCTTCAGAAGAAAACATGAAAACTTGACTCAGGCCGCAAATGCATTTTTCCCCTTTTTTTCCAAGAAAAGCTGGAACAAGACAGCATGTGTGCAAATTTCCAGTGATCCAGCATGCCTGTTTTATGTGAAAGTAAGAGCACTGAACAATTTCAAATTTACATTTTAAAAAAGGTCACTAGGTCACTTGTCAATAGTGGATATGATTTTACACAGGGTGTCAGGGATGAATTCTACTCATCACGTCTTGACATGCTAAAACCTTCATCAGCACTGTCTTTGTGAATATGTGTGCATGTGTTTGTTTCAACTATGATCTCAACAAGGGTGATGGAGTTTTTAGCATGTCCCCGTCACGGTTTTGAGATTAGGGAGGGACTCGATCCACGGTGGTTTTCGAGTTTGCACGTCCTGTCCGTGCCTGTGTTGGTTTTTCATGGCTACTCAGGTTTACTTCCACATCCCAAAATCATCCATGCTAGGCTGGTTGAGCTCTCTCAATTGTCCCTAGATGTGAATGTGACCGTGACTGGTTGTCTGTCTCATAATGCCCTACCATTGGCTGGCATCCAATTCAGGGTGTTCTCTGCCTACTGGCCACAATTGGCTTAGGATAAGATCCAGCACCCCCTCGCAACCCTTATGAGGATAAGCGCAATGGAAAACGAATACCACTGTGTATATCACAGCAAAATGGGAAAAAAAGAAAATATATTGAAAGACCTACATAATGAGTTCATTTTACGGTCTGTAGTTATGAGTGATCTTTTGTAATCTATAAATATATATTTCCATTTTAAAAATAGGCTACATTATCTCAATTAAGTGTACTTTCCAGTGACATGTCGTCTTATTCCAGAAGTTAAAAGAGCATCTTTGTATTTTAGCTCCATGGATAACAGGAAGTGGAAACAGGTCTGATTAGTATACAAATGTTGTGCTCTAACAGTCAGTCAATTAAGTTTCATTGATCACTAAAGCATTTGAATTTGATTTTGGAAAGTGATGACAGATAAATTGTGATACTTGACAGAAGGTACCGGTTGTGGATGCCTGTGTAATGAGGTCGTCTTTTTTTCCGGCTGGGAAGAATCATTCATATACACGTATTCAGTGTAGTGTTTTACAGTTTAAATGATGCATTTTGTCATTATTTGAAGTACTAAATGAAGTACTTGACAGTTTTTATGCACGTCATGTGCCTGGAGTCAGTGCAAACACTGCCTGCGTTATTTCGAGTTAACTAAAACCAACGACAAACATGATGGGAACATTTATGTATTTATTTTTAAGCGGCAGTTATTATTATTATTAGAAACAACTCAGTGTCAAGTCACATCATTCAGTGGACGGCAAGTGTTGAATTGAAGGTAAACTAAGGATTTTAATTGTTCCTTTTAGTTGAATTCATAAATAGTAATTAATTTCAAAGTACTGTTTTAAAATTTACACATGGCCTTTTAACACCAAATACTGGTGTTTGTATTTGATTTATACTAGTATAAGTGTTTACCATCTAAAATAATTCTTTTGTGTTGCTTTGGCTGCTTCCGGATGCTTTTTAAAAATAAATATATATTTTTTTTAAACTGCTCTTCAAGGCTCTGATCAACCCTCGCTTGGGAAGTGAACCCTGTCAGGGCAAGAGGGGGGCTTGTCTTGGCCGGCCGGCGGAACAAAGGTCGACATTTAGTGAAACGCTGAGCGTGGCATGCACAGATAAGAGAAACCCTCGTGTTAATGCCAAGCTACTGATACACACGCCCACATACACACGCACAAGAACCCAGACTGCAGTGGTCTAAGCCCCGGACAACTACCACCTGGGCAAACACAGGAAACCCTAATGGGTGGTGGAATTCAAAATTGTCCAAATATTTAAAGTTGAGATGCAATTGCAATTATGCATATCTAATGATCACAACCTGTGTAAATAATTCTAAATAAATTACTTTAAATATGCAGTAAAGTCTACAGACCCATAGAGGATTGAATTGTGCACGTCATAGGTAGCTTCATTGATGGAAAACTGATTAAATTATCGCCATCTCTTTTTTGGGGGGTTTGCATCACAAGGCTGTTAAATTCACAGGGGTGTCCAGACTTCAATAGGCACGTATGTACGTACCGTGTGTTAGCTTGAACAACCAGTAGTCGTCCTGTCACAGTCCGGTCCAGATGGGGTCGGTGCCATTCTTCTCTCTGATATGTATGCAATGAGCAATGTGGGCTTGCCAGCTGACCCAGTTAGCCAAGTAGTCACCCACCTAGCCAGCCAGCCAGCCCGTCATTGGACTGGACCTTTTTGTCGTCCAGACATTCACAGAGGGAGTGCGCCAGGCTAGTGCCGATGGTCGCGAGCGCCAAGTAGAGGACTCTGGCCTTTGTAAGGTGTTCACACACAAACACGCAGGCGGTCGGTCCCACTGGACGACAGACAGCTTGGCCACGTTATGAAATGTCTGGGCCCTCAACTTTGCCGCATGACAAGTTAGCTGCTCCCGGTGCCGAGATTCCGATTCATGTCTCTGTGATCCCTTGTTGAGTAATAATGTTGTTAATTAAAAAAAAAAAACTCAGTACAAAAGGCAAGAGAAGGAATTACGCTATGACACCTTTTTTGTCTTATTTTGATTTCATTCTTGTGACATTGCAACTTTCTTTATTAAAATTATGGCTTTTCATAATATTCCAGTTTGTTCAGTTAGGTTTACAACCTTTTAATTTACAGTAACTTTAGACTTATATTTTTTTCCCTAAAGGATTTCGTAAATCCGGATAATAAGTAATAACAATGAGGGATTATCATATCTTTCATATTGCAATTGAGTCCTTTCATTTGAGTTTTTTTCTTGCAGATTTACAACATTAGACTTGTAATTTTGACATTTAGGTTTTTTTTCTGTTTACATGTTCAGAACAATATTGTTTTATTACAACTCTTGCTTTAGGAACTTAGCCTTGAAGTTTTATTGCATTGACTTTGTTTTCACATGCAATGTATTTGTTTTACTTTAAAGACTACATTATACATGGAGTCATGTGGCCTTATTTTCATAAAAAAATACGCTTTCCAATAATAGAACTTGATCACTGGTGACTATTTAAAAATAAATAAAAAAACGTTTATAATTAGGGCAATTTTTAATACTATGAGTACTACTGTAGTATTATATTTTATTGTAATAAACGTTAATGATTGTGGCCACAGTTTAGTAAGTTAGCCAGTGAATAATTGTGAAAAGAAATAAATTATGCATTTGTATTTTTTGTGTTGTTTTGACTGTTTACTCGGTAGTCTTTATTATTCTTGAAAATATAATTAATTTATTAGCGTCTCTAAAGCAAAGGCCCTAAATTATGATAATCAATCGTTTAATGGAGCACACTTAAACTTTCATAAAGGCTGCAATATTGACTTGCATGAACAATTAAACATGCTGAGAATCATTAGACAAAAAGCACATTCCAGTGGTCCCATAATTTACAAAGATTATGTATTTGAAAGCCTCCTTTTAAAATTGTTGTTTTAATTGTTTTATTCATTTATTTTACTTTTTTTTGGCGATGACTGTATGTTTTTTGTCCGTGTGTGGGGGGTGTGAAAGACATTTTCACTCCCCCACCTCCTCGTCTCCTTGTTTGTGTGGCAAATCCGGGAGCAGCTGCTGGTCTCTGGGTCTAGTGGGATTTTTAGGCCTGCGTTTTCTCATGCCATCCCATGCCAAGGTGTTGTAATGCGAGCGGTTACTGTGAGTGGGGGTGGGTTCTGGGTAGACGGAGGTACTTTGGGGGAACAGTGGGGGAGGGTCAGTCTGCAGGTGGCGTCTAGAATGGACGCATGTGAAATTGCTATATCCTCTGGACCTTGCCTTTTTGCACTAGATTGGAACTTGTCTGTTTGGCGAATGAATGACGCACGCTCTGCCCGCAACACACACTTTCTCTCATTTTCTCTCTCTCTACCAGCCACCAAGCGTGCATCATACACCACCCGCCTCTGCCATCGCTCTTCCCTCCCTCCTCGGTGCTGCTAGCGAGCGTATTGGCTGGGCCGCCCGTGACTGGGTGCCAAATAGGTGGTCCCTGCACATGTTGGCACACACTCAGTCAATGGGCGCTGGAGCAAAGTGAGGAAGAAGAGAGCGAAGGCAGAGTTGGAAGCAAAGAGGGCGAAAAAAGCAGCGACACTCGGGTTTGCCAGCGGTCGCGCGCACTCGTCCAACATTGATTCCGTCCTCTTGTTTTGCTGCTTGTTTTTTTCTCTTTTTTTTTCTATCTGCGCTGACCCCATTGTCCAACTCTCTCTATTTCTCGCATGCAGGCCGAGTCTCATGCAGATTTGATTGAACTCTACCCTCTTTGCCAAAAGTCGCTTTTGCTTACCAGTCGACATATTTTCAACATTTTTCATTTTTGACAATTTACTCCTAGTAGTCATTTTTTTCAGTAGTGACGTTGCCGAAGTTCTTTGCACTCTCCTTCTGTTGTGCCTTTGAACAACAACTCTCCTGCTCTAGCTACACCTCCTCCCGTGTTCTTTTACTGGTACTACACCGTGACCTTTGGCTTTTTTGGGGGCTATTTTCATCGAAAAGCAACCCCCTCTTTTTTATTTTTTAGTACGTGGCCTTTCTTCTCCTTCACAGTGAACCATCAAATCGTTGTTGTTTTTTTGCAATCTCCGGTGTCAGTTTATGATGAAAGAGCAAAATGGTAACTACCAATTTATTTTGGTTTTTGCATTTTATGTAGTGTTAATTTCAGCTATATTTTAGGGAAACCAGAATAATTGTTTCTACAACAGTCTTGATTTGTGTTCCATTCTCAATCCTAACTGTTATTTGAACTCACCCGAGATGAGTTTATCAACTACATGTTACCTTTCTTTGAGTGTTGAGTTGAACTGTTTCCATCAATGTGATGTCTGTTGGGGAGAGAGTGTCAGGACTGTCTCTCTCTCTTGCTCACTCTCTCTCTTTCACACACACACACACACACACACACTTTCTCTCTCTCTCTCTCTCTCTATCTCTCTTTCGGCGCCTCTCGTTCATTCCCTCGCTCCGCTCGCACGGAGCAGGCGCCGCTCCTCCATGCTGCGCGCCGGTGCTAACTGCCTCACCTCTCTCTTCCCATCCTCCCCCCCACTCCCCCTCTCCCCGTCCTTCTCTCCCCCATTCTCCCCCTCCTCGTCCTGCTTCCCCCCATCCTCCCTCTCCTCCTCCGCCCACCCCCTGTCCTCCTCTCTCATCCAGGATGAATTCCACCCCTTCATCGAGGCCCTGCTGCCCCACGTCCGCGCCTTCGCCTACACCTGGTTCAACCTGCAGGCCCGTAAGCGCAAGTACTTCAAGAAGCACGAGAAGCGCATGTCCAAGGAGGAAGAGCGCGCAGTGAAGGACGAGCTGCTGGGGGAAAAGCCCGAGATTAAACAGAAGTGGGCGTCGCGCCTATTGGCCAAACTCCGCAAGGACATCCGGCCCGAGTTTCGCGAGGACTTTGTGCTCACCATCACGGGGAAGAAACCCCCCTGTTGCGTGCTGTCCAACCCCGACCAGAAGGGCAAGATCCGTCGCATCGACTGCCTGCGCCAGGCTGACAAGGTGTGGCGACTGGACCTTGTCATGGTCATCCTGTTCAAAGGCAGCCCATTGGAGAGCACGGACGGGGAGCGCCTGGTCAAGTCGCCGCAGTGCACCAACCCGGGCCTGTGCGTCCAGCCGCACCACATCGGGGTGTCCGTCAAGGAGCTGGACCTCTACCTGGCCTACTTCGTCCACACGCCAGGTATGTGGGGAAACTCGCTACCTGTTGGGAGGAGGGGCACGTGGGGGACTCTTACTACACCTCACCTTTGCAGCACACTAATCTGCAAACATCCCAAAATCTCAAAAGTGAAAGTCTTAGAATGTTCAGTTTTTCTTTTTTAAATTAAGGCCCCACACCATCAAAAAAAAGACACTGCCAAAATTTAAATTCTATTTGAACGCAACCATTGAGAAAAAAAACTTCTTTTTTTGTAATATGTAATTTTCATTTGCAACCCTACTTACAACAGAAAAAAATATTTTTAACATGATGAATGAACCCACTTTTTGATGCCAATATTTAATATTACTTGTACTATAAACAAAAAAGTCAAATGACATCATCATGAAAATGTATTTTAATTGAAGTGTGAAGATAATTGCACATTTTAATATTATGAAATTTTTGCTCGCTTGCCATGTCTTTTTTTTAGTATTTGTTTACATGGCAAAGTACACCCAAATGTAGTAATTTGTGTGTGTGTGTGTGTGTGAGTGTGTAGAGGGCAATGGTCCAACATGCCCTGGCAAGTCCATGCTGCTTTTTCCGAAAAAAGCAGATCGCCTTTTTCCAAAGAAAAAGGCAGTTAATTTTTTCTCTGCGTATGCTTTCAAGATTATCGCTCCAGTCAATTTGAGTGTTTTTGTTAGGCGAGTCTTTATAAAATTTCTTCAAATTCTGACAAATGTGCCATTGTAGCCATGGATTGTCATTTGGCTTGAACCCAGAAGTGTGTGTTGTTTCCTCCACGCATGTGTGTGGGAAAGACAGAGCTGCGAGTCTCCTACTCTCAGGCCGCAGACACTTTTCGCCTTCACCGTCTGCCTGAACGCCTGCACTGCCACAGACCTGCCCGTCAAAAAGCACACACTCACACACTCTCGCTAATGCACGCTCAGCCAGAATCATGCGGCCACCTTCACAGCCATTCACACACGCACAGAAAACTAAAAAAAAAAGTTTAAAAAAATAGAAAGAGAAAGAATAGACAAACAACCCATCTTTTGTCGTGTACTTTCACACTTTAAGCCAGAAATGGTTTCAGTCACATACGCACACACACCCACACACACTCAGCCAAAAACCAGCCTCGATACATTTTGATATAGCCAAAGTGTGTTGTTTCACAGCCACTACGATGGATACACACACACACACACACAGGCAAATTCAGCCAAAAATTTCTCCCTGTAGCTTCACATGCAGCCATTTTGTGCTCAACCAAAATATAGTGTTGTGTTGTAGCGTTGCTCCAATACGTCCACGCGCACACACATTCACAAAGCGCATTTTAGAGCCAAATCCTCTAAAAACACACTTCAGCCTGTTACACACAAACACCGGCTTGTAACCTAATATTATTACAGCTGGATATTTTTGGTTTGTTTTCGCCATTTTAGATGAGTTTCAACCAGTATTTCACAAATGCATAATAATTTATGCTATCGCTGCCTCCCTCCCCTGCTTAGAGCTTGTCTTCCACGCGTACACACACTAGTACGAAGCCACACTTTTTAGTCCAGGCCAAACACCTCCCAACCATTGCATTTCCTATTCTTCTACTCTTTTTTTTTTTTTTTTTTTACAATATTAAAATGGAGAGATTTTAAAAACTCGCTTTTCCTCCAATTTCTGGATGTATCTTATTTTTTATTGCGCAAAATGACTTCCCAATATGTGATAAAATACAGTATATGTAAAACTGCAACTTTATTTTTCATTTAAATTTCTTTAAAAATGATTTTTAATCACCATAATTATTTTTTTTAAACTTAGTCAATAGGGAGAAATTAATCGTTTTTGTAAAGCAAATGGCTTACTTCTAAATTGCGATTGTGAATGGGCAACATTTTCATGACCATTTTCCGACATTTTGCACATCCTGAAGCGCTTGGATTTTTTTTTCAATATTTCCGCGTATGAAATGTAATTTTTCTTTTCTGCGTTCAACACGTGGCTGCTTAATGGGGGAGGTGCACAGTGCACGGCTCATTCGTAATGTCCACTCGCCGCGTGCGCTCTGCTGTTTGCTTAACGGCGGCGTGCCTCGGCTCTTTTCCTTCCTCCAGACAGGCCCGACTTGGAAAGAACATTTGGGGCCTGCAGTGAGCGCGAAGCGGTGGGATAAAAGCAAAGACAAAGGGTAAACCGCTGTCTTCGAACCTGCCCAAAGGTCAACAGTTTTATCACGCTTGGCTCTAACGAAGTGTGAGGTCGCCAAAGCATATTCGTGAGCCAGCAGTCCTGAAGGCCCATTTATTTTTGTTCTCTCTCCCACGTTCGTGTTATTTTATTTATTTATTTATTCATTTCTTTTGCTCCCGTCGCGCAATGAATGGTGCGACACGCTCATTGTTTGTTTTGTTTGCTTTGCATTTTGTCGGGCTTTGGCATCGCCGCCTTTACTGCTCCTGTTTGATCCCGTACACACTGTTGTTTTGTCTCCTTAAACATGGCCCTCATTGTTGTTCGCGCAGAGGTAAAGTCTCTGCTCATCTCTTTTGTTGATATTGTGGAAGACAGAGAGCGGGAGAGCGCGAGAGTGTGCGTTGGAAAGGAGAGAGGAGCCTGCGATAGTGATTGTTCTGTTTGGCAGCGCCCAAGCTCGCTTGGTGTGGGAAGAAGAGAAAGACGTCTTGTGTTTTGTTTATGACAGAGTGGCAAAAAGCTGCCACGGGGAATCTCTGGGCTCTCTGTCAGGCTTTCTCTGGCTGTTCTTCAGCCAGACAGACAGCCAGCCAGCCTTCGAGATTCCTCTTTTTTACGGAGCACCACAGCCGTGACAGAACCAACCGCGCAGGCGTCACAAACTGCACGTCCTCTTGTTTTCAGACACTTCGATAAAGAGCAACATGTCTTTGAATGTTGCAAGTGAAATACCGGGGCACGGGAGACACGGCGGATGAACAAAGAGTCTTCACGGTGACTTTAAGTATTTTCTTTTGATCCACAGAGCTCAAAGGGATCGACAACAGTGTGCCTGTTTGCAATAAGAGTCCATTTCTCTCAATCAAATCAACTGAGTTCTCTTCTACTGAACCCCATTACATTACAATACTTTTAGTGTACAGGAATATCTTATTACTATATATTCTGCGCATGAATGGGTATTCATCCTACGATCGGTAGGTGATCAGTTCAGGGTGTAGGGTGTTATTTTTTGGCCTTGGTGGTTGTCTCCTGCTGAGCGCTATCATTAAGACTCGCAATGTTATTATTCTAACGGAGATAGTGATCTCTTGGCCGTCAAGTGCCAACGCTCTGCATGGTAACCACAAACTGGCATGCTTCCTGTGAATGAATGAACAAGTGTCTGCTCAGAGACTGAACTCTGGCGCCCGTGAAGGTGGGTGCTCGTTATCAGTAGGGCGATCCATTTACTTCTCAGCCCAATGTATTTGATTTGCTTCATTAAACCATTTGCATATTTTGCTGTTTTAGATTAAAAGGCAGCACATTTATCATTTGCCCGAGCATGGAAAGGGAGATTAAAAAAGCATTTGTCAAGCCAAAGTTAGCTCATTGCACTTACTCATATTCTGGAACACAGTCCGCCTCTTTTATTCCTTCTGCAAGCCGCAAGTGTGATTATGAAAAGATGTTTCAAATGTGTTTCCAATCGCGAAAAATAAAAAAGCTCAGCGCAGGAAATTTGCAGTCACTCCAAGGGAGGTGTGAAATCTGCGCACTGTGCCATTTGTGCCGTGACCGCTCCACACTGCGCTCTCTCCAGTGCCAGATGCTGGCTCCCTTGCGCCAGAGTCCCGGGTAGATGTAGAAAACCCCCGGCACTGAAGCCAGACCCCTGACGCATTGACCACAGGAAGGAGTCACAAATATAGTGCCTGCTTTGCTTCTTGAAAGAGGAATTCAGTACAAAAGGAATTTGATTCACGCCTTTAGTTTGTCTCTGAACTAATGTGGCAACTCAATTTGCTCATTTTGCAAAGCTAAGAAAAAATGGCAAATATTACTGTACTGTAGTATTCATCTTATGGATATGTTCCTATAAAAAGCCTGGTGGTTGACGTCAGAAGCTGGTGTAGAGTTCATGTAGGTGTATACTGTGATCGCAGTACAGGGAATTACTCAATTTTTTACCTCAGACATCAGCCGACCCTTCTCTTGTACCTCAAAAAAGGAGTGGAATTTGTAAGTCAAGTTATTATCGTATGTACAACAATTGCGGGAGAGGACAGGAGTGTTGTAGTTTTGACGAACTATGATGAATGGCTCACAGCGTGGTCCAAGTTGTCTTATGGACAGATCTCCACTGTTTTACCAAACTTTTTTATTTCCTCGGTTGAAAAATATCAGTTGTTAATTACTTCCTGGTCTCTTCTTCATGGGGGCACAGTGCTTGTGCGTAAGTGTGATTTCTGGATGTTTGCGTGAGCGCCGCTCAGGATGACCCTCAGCGGTCAAGTGTGCGCTGAATGAAGTGTCGACACTGAGAGAGTCAGTCAGGTCGGAGGCTTTTGTGTTACGTACTGTGGGAACAGAGCCCGCGGCAGCTAAGAAAAGCCCTCCACATGCAAGAGTGGCTTTGGCATTGGGAGGCGTTCGCCCGGCAGCCTCCGTTTTTCGGGGCCCGCCCATCTTTTTACACATTGTCGGGAGGTGAAGATAGAAGGGAGAAGCTTGTCGCATTAGAAAAAGGAGCTTCTTCTCTTGCTACACTTGGCCGTGGAAGAGAGTCTGGTATTTGGCCTGCTCCTGGGATCGGTCTAAGCCAAAGCCCTGCTGTGTGGATGTGTGCGCCAACACACACAAGCAGAATAGAGGCTTGCATAGATGATGTGCTTCCATCATTCCAAAAACCCCAGGATCTTCATTCATATCATTAGACCGCTATGACTCAAATGCACACAAGGCGGTAAAAATTAGATCATGTTGTTGTCTTTAGTCTTCAAATTAATTGCCTATTGTTAAAATTGTATGATTCACTCACAGTTTTTCTTCTTAAAAAGGGATTTTAAAACAACTGCATGTGTTTGTCTCCGTTTTCTGTTTGTTCAGATGTGGAAGATTACTTCAGGACAATTTTTAGGCAGTAGACGAGTACGTTGCTGTTATTTTGCTCTTTTAAAAACTAAAATATAATACTACATTTTACTGTAATCTTTTCATTATAGATAAAATTCAATTGTCACATGGGCATTTCTCCACAGACTAACCTCACAGTGCAGGGTTGGATTTTGATTTTGCTCTCCTATTTTTTCCTTTAATGAAAATGGCCATTTTATTTAAACGAATGCTCTTTTACCCTAAATGTCATATTTTTCAGTTTACAATTTTTTCTCTCTTTTTATTTTTTTTCTCCAGTTAATTACATAACACTAAATATAATGATCAATCACGTGATAATCTTTTCATTTTATGTTGCATAAGGGCACGCTCCCTCACTGAACTCAATTTAATACGTAGTTATTAGATTTAATTACACAATTAACTATTGGCATTTAAAAGAAATGCATGTAGGTACAGCTGCATTTGGTGTAAATAATAAAAAAAAAAGGTTCTGACTTTGGCTGAGTATTTTTTTCCCCAGTTTTAAATTGGTACAAAAAGCCTTGAGAGAGAGCCTGGAAAAAAGGGGGAGAAAACAGAGTCAAAAGCAATGAGGGGGTGGTATTGTCTGTATTAATACGGTGTCTTCCCAGCGCCGGCTCCCTTTTCAGCCTTTTGTTGCAGCTCCAACCGTGTAATGTGTCCATCCCCAAAATCCACATAGCCACTCAGGAGTGTTAGCCAGCAGAGGCAGACGGGAGGAGGAGAAGCGGGGGGGCATTTGGGGGTAATGTTCACTACCAGGCAGGCCCATCAGGGTTAGAAGACCCAGGGAGGATGGCTGCACCCACAGGAGGGGGCAAAGTTGACTGCTTCCATAATTCATATTGAAAATACCATTTGAGTGACAAGCACCACAAGCAACATTTACATCAAAGTTAAGAACTCTTTTATTACGGTCATATAAATGTATAGCAATATGGTGTTAATGCTTGTCAAAAATGATCCCATTTGCTTCCTTTGTTATTTTCAACAACAAATTAGATTTGCTATCAATTCATAGAAACTTTAAGTAGACAACTAATTGGGATTTCATAAAATTGAATCCTTCTAATATGGGCACCACAATTTCTGTATAAGTTTTTAATCCCCTAAAAAATATTAAATCAATCCCCCCCCCCAAAAAAAAAAGGCCATAGTGTGCAAAAATGTGACAGGCCAACCTGACTGAAATGGAAATGCTATGCCATTCATCCAAAAAGGTCAATTAAAAAATCGAATTCAATTTTTCACATCTGGTTGACAAATTAAAGAAGAAAAAAAAGAACGTGGGCAAATCTAACACGGCAGTGGAGTCTGATGTACCGAAAGTGAGAGGCAGAGTCGTCGGCTGTTTTTTTGGCACGGCGGTATCACTTGTACGCAAGATGCCAAATTTTCATATACACTCTCTGCCAACCTCCTCCCTCTGATCCTCGCTTTCTTCTCATCCCTTTTTCACGTTCCTCTTTCACACGTTCCCTCTTTCTTTTATTCCTCTTTAGAGTTCAAACACAGGCCCTCCCCTAGCCTCATTAGCACCAAGGAGTCCTGTTTGCAGCTTCAGAAAAATGTAAAATAATTTGTAAGTGCAAACATTTTAGTACTCAATAGGACCATTATCTTTATTTTTCTTGAACGCAGGCCATCAAGAGGTTGTGAGCCTTGACTGTGGGTAGTCCAACCCCTTCCATTTAGTCACTATGCCTTGCACCGTGTTTTATATATATATATATATAAATGTGTATATATATATATATATATATATATATATATATATATATATATTTAATGGACACGATGTATACAAAATGGGTGAATGAATTTAAAAAAATGAAAAAATCATAACATTTATTTTTGTGTTATTTATAAAGTCACTTTAAGTTCCCCTAATTTAGCATTATTATACTCATAGGCAACCTACATTGTCCTAGTTTACCCCCGAGTTGTTTGAAAACATTCTTTTAAAAAATCAAGGAAAGTTATTAAGATATCTTTCTTAATAATCCTGATATACCTTGCCTTGAATCACAATTTTTTGGTACTGATAGAATTAATATGGAGTGTGCAAACATGAAACCCACTTGTAGAAGTAGTTCAAGAAGAGTCTCAAAGCACGTTAAAAGTTTCACTTGCATAGCTGTTCAACCTCTGTTTCATTTGACCTTAGAGGCTTATTTGATTAAAAAAATAATTATATATATATATATATATATATATATATATATATATATATATATATATATATATATATACTGAGAGACATTTAATTCTCCGCATTAGCTTTATATATATTTATATTGTTTCATGTTTTTTTTTGTCAGTTAGGTTTAAAATTAGATTGTGAGCGTCACAAGGCACCATTTGATGTTGATGACACTGCAAGAAGGCGAGTAGTTTATAGAAGATAGATGGCCGTGTTAAGGGCTTTGGGTAGGAGTGTCCATGGCGAATGAGTGCGCTCGCTGAGAAGCGCAGCAGAATGCAAAGAATCAAATTTGGCAAACATCTGTGTAAGCGAGTAAGCTTCAAATCAGTTTGGCCACAGATCTAGGACACTAGACGGCAAGAAGAAAGCTGGATGAAATGGGATAGGGAGAGAGACGTGATGATGGGGATGTACTTGGGCGAGACTGTGGGGAGGGGGCCGAGGAGGTAAGGAGAGTTCCTCAATGACGACTTGAAAAACGGTAAATAAATGGAGTGGCGGTAAACAAGGCTTCGGCGCTCCATCAAAAGACTCCATTCATGTGTGAACAGGAGACTCTCTCTTTTCTCTTTAGGAGACCCAGAAAGGAAGCCAGTGACGCTGACGAGAGCATGTTTAGATAACAGGATGAGCTTAGACGGGAATGGCAATAGTGTGTGTGTGTGTGTGTGGGTGTGTGGGTGTATTTGTTAGTGTTTGTGTTTTATTTTTGAGGGAGGGGCAGAGCAGATGGAAGGTGGACGCAGACTTAACGAGTGGGGTAAGGTGGGGGTGTGTGTTTTTGTTTGTTCTTTATCACTAATGTGGATTTGGGGAGGGGGGGGTAGAGAGCGGGCCAATCACTATGTGCTAAGCAGAGCAGGGTTTTGTGTTCTTTTGGCAAAGCGTATGCGCTTCTATGCGTGAGTGTGCGTGTGAAAGCATATGTTCGCATGTCTCATCTAAATTTTTTTCTTAGTCTTTACTATGCATGATGCTAGACCCCCACGGGTACCGTCTGCAAAGAGTCGAGTTGGGTTCCCATGGACATACCGGTGAAATGGCATCAGGAAGCTTCTCCGCGATGCAGCTTGTAGTTATTCAAAACACCGACCCGGAGTGTCAAGATGTCTATTGTGCATATTCTCCCCTACAAACTTTTCAATTAGTTGGTGGGTAAGCTAAAATTACATTAAAGCACTTAGTGTGTTGTAAATAGATTTGTAAGGCATGGGAGCCAAAGCAAGTGGCACTTATTAAAAGCTTCAATTCATTAAGTCCATATTCAAGTCATATTGGGAAAACAAAACCATTAATTTCATTTCTTTTTAACTTGCTACTGTTGAAGAGGGCATCTTAGATTAGTGTAGCCTTGCTTGGAGTGCCATAGGATTGGCTAGCAGCCACTTGAAATTCCACTGGTCTGAAAGTGGGAGAATATATGTGATTTTGTTTTTATTCAAAGCATAAAGTGCTACAATTGTTTGAACAGCATCCAATCTGTGAGTTCTATTAATTTCTGACTTTTATTGGTTACGAAACATGTCAACTTAATGTAATTTCGTTCGAGCCAGGCTATCAAAATTACTTCTATGTAACTTGCAGTTGATTTTAGGGTTGCCATGCCACTGGGCAACCCCCCTTCTCTCTGTCCTCTCTCTTGCCACCCAAACTGCCCCCCACCCCTCCTCACAGCCGCCTGTTCCCCTACATTTATTGGACCCCAATTTGGCTGGCACCATGGCAACCATGGCTCTCAGGGATCCTTTGCCTGGGTAGAATCCAAGGTGCCTTCAGGGTGGCACTGGCTGGTGCTTTCTGCATCCATGGATTTTCATCTTAGTTGTTTGTGAGAGCGATGCCACCGGTGACCCTAACTCAAACTATTTTTTCTGTTAAATAACCAGCAGCTAACGTGACACGCCGTATCCGGTCGTATTAGCCTCTGCTTTGGGCCTGCCTGGGTTTCAGCAGTAAATCATTTTACCAGTATGCATATTGATGGGATATATCTTTATGCACAGTCCTGCCTCCCACATGAGAGGAAGACAAGAGAATGAGAGGAAATGAAACAACATACATGGGTTGCATTTTAAATGTATAATAAATGAGCAAGCAAGGATATATTTGGTGCATATGTAAATATCCATTACCGCGCATTTGTCTTTTTGAGTCCTGTCAAAACATGTGTGATATTCAAATGCAGGTTTTTTTTTAAGCAGGCGGAACTGTTGCTAAGAAAAAATATGCTTTCATAACATATCTGTATGTCCTGATTAGTCACTTTGTACAGCAGAGGTTTGGAAACTGTGTTGTGCTTTTAGGTTGATTGCAGTAATATGAAAATAATCTTCTGATAGTAGCTTTTGCTAAGGCTGAGTCGTTCCAAATATTTGTTAAGGTTGCAGTCAATTTTATTTACTTTGCGTGTCTAGAAAAGTGGGCTATTAGTTTGATTTGAGGAAAATTGGAGTGCTCTACATGATGGCAACTACCCATGTCATTTGAGTCAGGCACAACTGATTTGGTGACTCAAAGAGTCAAGGCTGGTTTAGTGTTATCAAAAACAGAGATGTTTTTTTAGAGCCCATCTCAAACTTATAAAGAAAGAGGTGTTGTGTAACTACGCTCTAAATGTGTGTTTCTAGCACTTGTGTGGAGAGGAGCACGTCGAGAAAGAATGGGAATCTCATCACCCGGTTCCCTTGGAGCCTGAGTCAATATCCGTGATAGGTCAAAAGCCAATCACTGTGCCAGTATGTCCCATTTAATGAGAGAAGCAGTACAGTTTGACGGAGCTGGGATTCAGATCAACAAGCCAGTTTGCCGAAGGATTTATAGGCAGTATAATCACGGCAGTGGTTTGATTTTCTCGAACACCGCCGAGTTAACTATTGCAATGCGCCTTCCTCTGTGAGGACAAAGTCGGCTTGCCTTCTGAGTAGAGCGCAAACGGTGCATTCGTCATGCGAGGTGTGCAGGGAGATATGGTGTGTCATGTGAAATGGTTCTGGCAGTGGTGTGCACAGACAGCGCTGCCAGCTTTTGTGTATTGGTCCACGGTAGGACATTGAAGGGGAAGAATGCAACTTTTTTTGTCTTTTTACTTTAGAAAGAGTACACTATTGTAAAGATTTAGCATGTTTTTGTTGTCTCTTTTTGTTCACCCTGCCCTGAAATTGTCAGTGAGATTGAAGATCGTGACAGACTAATGAGCTGCCTTTCCTGCAATTACCCTCCTCTCTTGTATTTGCTCTTTCTGTCTCTGTTGAGCTTTTTCTCCACTTTTCTCATGTGCTCCTTCAAGTAGATTCATTCTTTCCCACTACTTTTTTTTTTTACACTCCCCCTTATTTAGAACTATGACTAAATCATTGTGGAAAAAGTAACTGGATGGTCATTTGGAGAAATTGGTTCCTAATTTGTGGTTGATTGTTATCTAGGAAGCAACCTAGATCTGCTGCGCGGTTTTATAGTGCTGCCAGTTTGGGCTTTTGTTTGTTTTGGCTTCCACTTCACGGAGCTTGAAATTGAATTTAAATGCAAGTTTTACACAATTCGTAATGCCACACAAAGGGGTGAAAGTTTCTGATGATAGATATTACTTACTTAGTATTGATTTTTATTCATGATCCATCCATAGAAAAAAGTTTTATAAGACTAATATAAATATTTACACGTTGCACTGATAGTGTAGTGTTGCAGTATAAGACAGCGTAGGTTAAATTCCAATTTTGAGATCTATGCTACCTTTATAGGTGACCAGTGTTTGACTAAAACCACTCAGTGATGTAGTATAATCAAGTAAACTAGGATTAGTGCTAACCCACCACCATACTAAATAAGATATTGGATTAAAGAAAATTGATGAAACACAATTATAACATAACTACACTGTATATTATTTTGCATGATATTGCAGCCTTTGTCAGTCAAGATCCTCTTTGAACTTGAAACCGGTGAATGGCCATACATTTTCTTGGCTTAGGTATGACCCCTTGAAAAGGTCTTGACCATGTTCTCTACCAATAAAAGGCCACTAGCATTGAAATGTTTTTGCAGGGAATCAGTTAAGCTTGTCATAATGAGTAAATCCTCACATAGCTGTTTGGATAGTAAATGATTCGCACGGGTGTTAAGGGGATGCTACTTCTAAGCTGGGTGCCAACTGCCATGCGTCTTATCTCTTCAGTCTTGTGCCAAGTAAAAGTCAGTCTCCATGCTAATTCCTCGCTTTGGTGCAGAAGTCCGGCAATGTCACCAATGAAATCCCATGGGACATCTGCCCTTTCTGCGGCCTTTACCTTGTCTCACTCCGATGGAGTACGAAGCAATGGTGGTAACGTAGGTGGCAAGTGCGAAGATTTTGTTGATTAAAAGTTGTTGTTGTAATGACACAGCTTAAAATGCCAGGTGGTGGATGTGTAATGCTAATCTCCTATCTAATTTGGAGGTCCAGAGGTGAAGCCCTTAATCCATAACAAACACGTACGCTCCCACGTAGTCTTACACACATATGGACACAGGCATAGACAAAAATCCCTCACACTAACAACTTCAGCAATGTACCATATTCTTTTTACTTTGTGTTTACATACAACACTACAACATTTTACAAAATTATAATGCAATAATTTGTCAGTCTGACCTCTTTACACGGTGGGTCCTTTTTTTTAAACTTGTTTCTTATTTTATTTTACCAAAGGGAAACATCTTTTCATCATATTGTCAGCCTGCAACAGGTGATTTGAATCTAAATGAATTTAAAGCAGCATGATCGTCAATCAATTCCGCAAAATGTTTTGTTGGATATGAGAAGAGAAAGCAAAAACTGGTTGCCTTTGTACAGATGTTTTATTCAATGCCCCACCCCGATCCAAGTATTTTAATGTATTTGATTGATCCTAGTATACTGTATGTAGAGAAAGTTCTCAGAAAGGGATGACTGGTTGCTCCGGTCTTCACCTTACTTAAACCCCACGCCACTCCCTGCTCTACTTGCCGAAAATCTCAAGGCTTGTAAATGGATTTTCTGTTAACACAAATGACCCCTCGTTTAGAAATCAGTAAATATTGAGAGCTGTTGACAATTCAAGTTTAAGGTTGATATTAAAGTGACATGAAACCAACGAGAATCAAATAGTCACCAACATGTTCCCAAAACTAATAGAAAATGACTTTACTGCTGTTTGGTTTATGGTGTTTGCTCATAGACCTGAATTTAGGCAAGTGCACAAGCTCTTAAAAAGACAAAACTATTTTCTATGCTTGCTGTTGTTTACTATTTAGGATCATTTGTGCAATGGATTTTCCCCTGGGCTTTCCTGGGTTCAAGTCCAGGTCGGTCAGCCTGTGTGGAGTTTGCATGTTCTCCCCGGGCCTGCGTGGGTTTCCTCCCACATTCCAAAAACATGCATTGTGGGCTGATTGGACACCCTAAATTGACCCTAGGTGTGCGTATGGGTGTGCATGGTTGTCTGTCTCCTTTTGCCCTGCGATCGGCTGGCCACCTATTCAGGGTGTCCCCTGCCTCTGGCCCGGAGACAGCTGGGATTGAGTTCTGCACCCCCCGTGACCCTAATGAGGATAAAGTGGTTTAGAAAATGAGAGTGGCAGGTGTGACACCCATGTGTTTTAATGTATAAGTGTGTGTTGAAAATCAAGTTCAGAGGGGGCATACAGGGACTGATTGGAAATTGCGTCACCTGTGGTGTAGGGTTATCCAAGGTGAAAGGTCTCTGCAGGCATTAGGGCAGGGCTAAGGGAGGAGGGAGGAGCTAAATGAAAAGTGACTGAGCTGCTCTGAAAACCTGTGAAGGAGTTATGGCTTGCAGTTAAAAGCTTCAAATATCATGGAAACAAGGAGGCGTGTTTCTTATGAAAGAGAAAACCTCTGTTGTGTGTGTGTGTGTGTGTGTGTGTGTGTGTGTGTGTGTGTGTGTGTGTGTGTGTGTTTTGGGGGTGGCGTGGGTTCATGATGCAGGGAGGTGAGACTGATAGTCCAGGTTCTCAAGGTGAAACGTAAGAAGGGTGAGGAGGAGGAGGAAAAGATGATAAGTGGGGAGGGCAAAGAGTGTAAGCACCTTTGCTGGGCGGGTTTCTTGAGGTCGCGGCGCTGAATATCACATAGGAATGTGGAATGCTGACACGCTGCCAATGCAAACACACCGGCTGCACCACTGCCGTGCCCAATGGCTGTCAAGGGCTGCTTTATATACACGCACACAAAAGCACTCATCACGTGTGTGTGGAGCAGTATACTGTATATACACTTGCACAGAATGCCGAGTCCACTGAGTAAACACAACGCAGAAATAATCAATTAGTGCACAATTGGCCATGGGACACACACATACTTTCGCTTGTACAAACATCTGCACTATTGACACCCGCACAAAACGCCACGTTTTGCACTTATGGTGATCCGAGGTGTATTGTAGCTGCTCAGTTGGGATATTCTTAACTCTCAAGTGTGTCATCTACTGAAATATCTTAGTTTGTGTGTGTGCGTGTGTGTGTGAAGGAAGACCATTTTAATGGGCCATAGCAGCATAGCTGAAATGCAGAGAGCTGGGAGTTATTACAGCTGTGAGGCACAGAAGTATTCAAGTACAGACAGGCACATGTATGAATAAGTGATTCTTTTACTGCGGGCTGGACAAACTTGTTAAAACACACTTGCATATAGACTTGAAGTTGCAAAGAACTTATACAGCATTAATACATGGCATGCCTCAATTACTAATCGCCAGGTGCATCGTCTACTTGTATAAATACATGCCTCGCCTCAATGAACACCGCCTTCTTCACATCCTTTCGTTGGTGTAACCACAAGGTTGCATAATTACCTTGATTATGACTTCTGACAGCCCAGAAAAAAAACTGAAACAAAAAAAATTCCACGCAAAGTTACCGGAAAATGGAACCAAAGAAATTCAGAATCGAGATTGGAGAAACATGATTTAGTACATTAATATCATAAAAATTAAAAGGCTTCAATGATCTAGACCACATGTGTCAAACCGATTCCGCCGAGGGCCCCAGTGGTTCCTGGTCTTTGTTCCAACCGATCCAGTGCCGACATTTTAACCAATGAGGTGTCTTCTAAAAGAAGTAGCACCTGACTTTAATTAACTGATTACACTTGCAAAAGGTATCCTCTTGTTTATTTTGAATGAAAACCTGCACCCACTGCGGCCCTTTGAGGACCGGTTTGACACCCCTGAATTCTAGACCAGTGGTTCAAAGACATTTTAGAGCAAGTATCAACCTCACAGATCACAGAGTACTTGTCATCCATTTTTAGACCTGTATTTTATTGTTGATCTTCCAATGGCTCTTTCCACACCTTACTCCTACCCTGCATGCTTTTGGAATGTGGGAGAAACCGGAGTACCTGGAGAAAACCCACTCAAACCTGGGGAGAACATGCAAACTCCCCACAATGAGGACCGACCTGGGATCGAACGCTCGACCCTAGAACTGTGAGACCGATGCGCTAACCTTTCGCACGTTTCATACAAAATTGGACTTTTCTCATTTTTAAAGGGTTTAGTTGGTAGTATTTCGGACCTTGGATTGGATTAGAACATTTACATTTAAAATGTGTCTCAATTTAGGAACAATTTGCTTACTTACAAAACCATAACTGGTGTCATTTAATTTTGTAAGTAGAGGTACCACTGTAATACCATTATATGAGAGTTAGTTATACTAATGTTTGGACAATTCCAATGCCCTTACTTATATTTGATCAATAATAATAATAAAAATAACAGTAATAGTGGCAGGATAAGAAAAAAATGTAGCTGAGATTTCAGAACTCTGAGGCAGATTAATGTATTCCACACCATAATATTTTTATTAAAAATATTAAATACATCCATACTTATGTACGAATGTAAGTCCATATATACTATTACAATTGATTATTACAAAGACCTGTCAGCATGTGCATTTAAAAAAAATGAAATTACAGGTCTAGAATGTTTGCTGTCAATATTATTAATAATAAATAAAATGCAAATAATTATACTAACAAATCACATTTAAGTTCAAAGCAAGCATGCGCCCAAGGGCCAATGATCGCTTTTCAACACAAAAAGAAGTGTGACTCATTTAAAGAGTGTATGCGTTTATGTGCCCTAATGATTCACTTATTCACAGACCCTATAAAAGTTAACAAGACAAATTGCCACATCTCGACTCTGTCTTGTTTTCCTTGTTGTAAATTCACAGGCTTTAATGTCTATAACACTCCATTCCTTGTGTGCGTGAGCGTGTGTGTTCTCCCTCTCAGTTTGGAGCATGCCAGGTTCAGAGGTCACAACAACTGAGTTGCTGAGTCGTGCTTTGAAGTGGTTCACCACACAGATGCATACCCCCCCCCCCCCCCCCCCCCCACCCCGCAAGGTCAAGTTGAGGCAAAAAATATTCCCGCTTAAGCCACCGTGCCTCTGTTTGCTCTGATATCCAAATGGCAAAAAAGTAACACACTTTATAATCAAGTTGACGCGTTTTGTTGCCAATAAGAATTGCAAATGTTTGATTTGGCGTCCTCATGCACGGAATTAGCAAAAACAAACAAAAAACATTTCAGACTATTGTGCCAATTTTATGTTCTTAAGCATTCTGACATAGCATTTTACCCTTAATTTAGGACATTTTTAATGTTGTTCTACCGCTCATAGTTAACGAAGAAGGATAAATGAATGAATATTTTTAAAGTATAATCAGCAATGTTATGTCAGATAAAATTCTGCAATTTTGCAAATTACAAAACGTTTCTTTTCAAGATGCTGCTTTTAAAAAAAAAATCCTCAACAGTTTTAACTTGTGCCAATATTAAAGACTTTTATTATCATTATGATTATTATATTTTCGGCAATTTTATCTTCACACATTTTTCCCTTTTAAAATAATCATCTTTAATAATACGATTACTTAATTATTTGAATTTGTTATAACTCAAGTGAACTAAAATAATGACTTTATCCTTCTAAATGCTTTCAGTCAAATAAAAATATATTTCCCTAACACTGTGTAAAAATGAAGAAATGATGGTAATATTGTATCTTGTCATTTTTTTCACATTATTTTTCTTTCTCTTCAGTGTGGCCCTCATGCTCTTCAGTTTTATTAACACCGCAGCCGCACAAATGAGCTCATTTAATTCGATGAAAGTTTGCGTAGTGCTCACACATGTATTTGTTTACGCGGTCGCTCGCACTCATGTGCAGCCAACACGCATGTGTGTGTTTTTCATTCTGTCCACACTCTGTCATCTCCCACCTTCTCGCTGCGGCCAAGCACTTGGGCGGGTGAGAGTCAATGAGTGAGTGAGAGAGAAAGTGGGTGAGGCCATGAATCAAATGTGCCGCTCAGCTAATGAGTCATTGTAAGGCAGCGTTCCTCCCCCTTACTGTTAGTAGTTACCCTAATTGAACACGGCTCCATTTCCTACCATCTTATATTTCTTCCTCTGCTTTGTGTGGTATTTTTGTGCTGATGGATCTTCTGGCAAAAATACCCACTGACAGGCACACCTTGGTTCTAATTAATATTACGATGAGAGCGATGAAACCGAGCCACACACACAAAAAGTGACTTCAACTGGTCCCCTTAATTACAGGCAGCGAGATCCCGGTCTGGAGATTGTGGTTTGGCTGGCCATCCTCCTCGCTTGCTGTTCAGAAACTGAGCAGCGTGTGTCACTCAGTGGTCCGTCAGCTCCTCCCCAGAGGTGGCAGCAGGGGGGCCGATAAACACGCGCACTGTCTTTTACACACACACACACACACACGCAGACGTTGCCGCACACGTTGAGGCATTGGCAAGAGGTCAGCAAATGTTTTGCCTCGGCGCTCGTGTGGGTGGCATCGAACGCGGCGGCTGCCAACAACCGCAACTCATCTCTAACTGTTTGATCTCATCTCAGATACATTTGACTTTTTTTTTTAATTCATAGTATATTTCACTCGCTTCAAAAAGAATGGAGCGAATCAATTTAATTGCATGTGTTTGTGACTGAAATAACCGTGGTTTGACAAAATACAAACTCAACTGCCAGCACTCTGGAGATGTTTATTTCATATTTTCCAACTATGATTTATTTTTTGTAGTCCTCTGCAGTGATGGAAAAACTTGTCATAGGCTTTTTATCGCTCTGTAAGCATGATATGTGTGTGATTCATCTATTTTTCTTATTTTGCTATTGTATCAAAGCAATGGATGGGCCTCAAAAGGTTTGTGGTTAATTAAGAATTGGGTCTATTGTGAGGAATTAAGTGCTGATTAATTACATCTTGAAGCCTGGAGAAGAAGAATTAGAAAGAGCTTCCATTCGTTTTCCCTACCAGATATCCTCACCAGGTCAACATAGTCTTATAAATTTTAAACCAAAAGTTTGTTATACTGTGGTCCTCTGGCTTTCAAATGCGAGACACAGTTCCATTTTTGAGCTTGAGAGCAAGAGTCTTCTGGCTTCCTCCAACTTTCATTAAAGACCCTGAAGAATAAATTGTAACCAAAGCCTAAACAATGCATCATAACTTGTCGACCAAACTCTTGATGTCACTCCAAATTCAATGCAATCCATTTAAATCCTCATCTTCAGTGTCACTTCTGAGAAATATGCCAAGTCTGGAAGAAGAGGGCACCTCTAAAACCAGAAGAATGATAGATTATATAAGTCACAGGTCCAGCCAAACTTTGAAAAATTAGAATTATGCTTCAATGAATCCAATATATTTTGTTAACTTTACTCAATCAAATTACTTAATCAATCATGTTGACTTAATGAATATTTAGATCAATAATTCAGTAGAGTTTGTCCTTTACCATACAATAGTCCTGTTTAATGCCAGCCATCAACTGTGTTTATTTCTCACCCATCTTTTTTAAAATTTAAAATGTACATTCACATGTGTTGTACAAAACAAACCACCGAAATGAAGCTCATTGACGTCAATCCATGCAATGGTCCGTGCAAGAATATTTTAGGTGCAATTTGTGTTTTGCAGCAGTACCTTGATCTTAAAATACTGGCTTCACTGACAGCTCATCTTTCATGGAACGTTTCCAGTTTAGTTCTTTTCAAGTGTGAGCTGAAATGAAACCCTTCGCTTCTCTTACAATGTCGCCTACATAATTAAGATACGTAAGTAAGTTTAGCTTCTTTTGATGTTGTCTGACGTAAGTAAATTCATATGCTATTTCTGGAAATGGGAGAAGTGCGCTGAGGTCACAGAACATTCATTCATTCATTTATTTTACAGTAACTTACCCACATACTTATTACATGCATCCAAACAAGTTCTATAGTGCTTGTACTCATTAGGCAGTTTGACAAATTATCATGATGGAGACCCCCCCAGCATGCACCATGATGACGATAATAGTCCCACATTCACGATCAATTATGTCAATTTGCTGTGCTATCAACTTTTGCAGCCATTTTGTTGAATATTAAGGAATTGAAGAAAGAGTACAGATAGAGATACAAGACAATATTGAAACTGGGGAGTTTTTATTAGATATAAAAATGCAAATTGTTACTTTTTGGAATAAGCGGTTCACTGCTTGTATGTATACAAAAAGACTTTATTGTGGCATGGTCCTATTGTAGAAAACTTAAAATTTTGGAGCTCAGCTCTAACATTTTTTGAAAAATCCCAGATATGTCATCTCTAAAAATCCTAACTAATTTTCTCCTAATGTGTTTGACCCATTTAAATAGCTCAAAAAGTGAGAGTTTCACCTGCAGCTCCATCTGTAGCTTTCTGTGAACTCTAGTGCACCTGCATCTAAGTCCAAATTGATTTGCTTTACCTCAGTTGACTCGCACCTCAGCCAAACATTTTAGGGTCATGCTGCTTTGAGCTTTAGCTGTAGTCTGATCTGGCCGTAACCCTGACTAAACTGCATGCATGTGGCAGAGCCATATTAGCGGTAGACTCTGGCCCGACCTGCGTCGGTAATGGCCGATTAAATCGACTGGTGACAGTATCAAAGCTCCCCTCAGTCCCAAAGCAGCTTATCTTTGCCAGAGCTCGACCAGAGCACCCTGATTTTGTGTGTTGCAAAGCTGGGGACATGTTTGTACAGCACTGGTTTGTTGTCTTAGATGGGTTGGATAAAAAACATTTAAAATAAAAATAAAAAAAAGTAGCTACAATACTGAAATAAGTGTTCCCACATCATGACACCAATAATTCCATCACATTCAGAAAAGGAAACTGTGCTGAAGTCTGCTATGTAATTAGTGGCATGTGATCGAAAAGCAATATGGACAGCAGCGTTAGTGACAGAGGAAAACAGAAGCAGCTGCGCAGGCCGACTCAAATAAGCACACACAACGGCCATGAGAGTAAACACCGTTTAAATCCACTCGGGGATTACAAATCCACTTATAGTGGGTCAACTTGACTGTGTCAGCTGCAGATCCTGAACTGATCCCGCGTCCTCGCCGCACATTCGCCGAATGTTACAGACTCGCGCTCTTGGTCGGTTTCGTCTTTTTTTGTACGTAGATAGAGTACTTACTCTCGCTCTCCGTCACTTTCACTTACAATCAAGGCTAATCTTAATTTCTCCCAGACATGCAGTGGTATCTTGAGATGTGAATTAAATTTGTAACATGGACACGTGTTTAACACAAGACTTGTTTTCCTAAACATTTACAAGTTGAAATGAATGGAAATACTACTTATCTCTCTTCCTCAAAAAATGTCAGTTCTAAAATATTTTTAAATGAATATTGAGCAAATCGGCCATTCATTTTTAAGGCTATTTAAAGTGTGTTATTCCCTTCATGGTTAGTTTGACAGTGACCTCTACTGGGAGAGGTATTTCAACAACATGTTGATTCTTTTTAGTTTCACGGTATACAACATCCATTTATTGGAGAGGTGTCACTCTATCATGGATTTTTTTGGGCCAAATTATTGATTTCCCATTAGCCATTTAGCTGAGGATTAAGTTTGACTTAAAGGTGGTCAACTCTGAATACTATGAAATATAAGAAACTACTCAAGCAACACATTACAACCCAAGGACCCTCATTTCTACAGAAAAATCACATAAAAATAGTGCGTGTTGGCGTTTTCTGGTTTTGTAAAATTCACTTATGTTGTGCCTTTGCGACTATTTTAGAGGAGGTAAAATAGGCCTGGATTGTTAGCTGGAGATTTGCATGCTTTTTCTCTGCATTTTTTTCCGACACAAATCATCTGTTAGTTCTTTATTCCTGAAGGCTTTCTGTCCCCACGAAGAGCAGAATTTAACTACAATACCTTTCTGAAATGATTGTTTAGAGATTGCCGTCCGTTGCGCCCTTCTGATTTTATTCATCTTGCGCATTGACTCTAACTGGCAATAATAGATATAAGTGGAAGACCAAATGAGAGCATAGATGGCAGCCAAGTAGCAGAGTGTCTCCATGTTTTGGTGAGCGAAGGAGTGCATCGTCTGAATGAGTAATGGCACATATGATATTGACTTTAATCACATCTGTTTATGTGATTTCATCTCTCTCCATTCCCACCGGACCTTCGCTAGTTCTTGGAATGGACGGCTTGCCAGCCTGCCAAAGATAATCGCTTGTTTGCTGCTATTTACTTAAATCTGTCAAAGAGACAGCGATGGAGCCCGCACTCTAATGCTTCTCCCTTTTAGCTCCTTGTGTAATCACGTCAGCACAAGGTTGTGCCAATGCCGTCAATGTTCTATACTGTTTTCTCAGTTGTGTGCGAGGCTCCCGTGTTTCCAGACGTCGCGAGCCATTGGCTGCACACACTCTCGCTGACGCTCTCGCAGCCAGCTCGACAGTGTGAGACGCCTCAGTATCTCCTGGCATGTGCACCCCGGTTCATCTCTGTGTGAAACCAATGTCCTGTGCGCACATACAAGCGAAAAATTCATCCGGGGTTGCGCATTTGTCAGACGAGCTGTGTCATTTTTCTTTCAGAAAGAAATAAAAAGTAGGCGGCCAAAGAGCATTCAAGGTGAGCGGATGCCAGGCAGATGTCTGCTCGCACGTCCCCTCCCTTATTTTTTTTTCTCCCTCAGTCCGTCCTCCCTCTCTTCATCATTTCTCCCAACTTCTGCCTCCCATCTTTTTTTTCTTTCACATGGGGTCAGGAGGCATGACAGACCGCTCCCAGCTGGAACAAGCTTTGAAAGCATCCAGGGATATATCGGTTATTATTAAACCTGCTCTCAGATTGCCAAATACCTCATCACTCATGTATGCACGCATACTCATATGGACACATTCAGGCACCACCTGGCAGAGGAAAGCAAACGCCTCCCTCCCAAAAGATAGACTCTCACAAAAAGAAATCATAAAAAATAAGTTTTTGATGAGAAGTTTGGGAAGATATCATAAATCTTCCCCTCTGTGAAGACCAAATGGCAAACACATGTCAAATATGTCCCCCTGGACATTAGGTTTGCAGTCTTTGTAGAAGGATTCGGTATTACTGCAATTCTTCCACCTCACCAAACAATGTCATGTTCCTAAACAGAAACGAGTAATGTGCCATGATTAACACGGCATGAGAATGACACTAAGTTAAATGTGCCGATAGAAAAAGAATCCACAGTTATGTAGTCGTCTTTGGTGCGACATAGGTTTTATTTAAATGTATACATGTGTTTTACATTGTAAACCATTTTAGATTAGATTAAACAACTTTATTCATCCTGTATTCGGGAAATTTCACTGTCACAGTAGCAAGAGGGTGAGAATACAGACACAGCAAAAGACATTTTAGACATATTTTTTTTATCAATGTACAGTTGGACTATTAGTACCATGCTAAATTACAGGAAAAATAAAAAAACTGTACTGACGTGATAATTTGGAGTGTATTGCACATTAATATCACAAAAAACTACAATGTATCAATGTTGCAATATAGCGTTCTCAAAGAAAAATTGAGTTGGCTTATTATAAGGTTTACATTACAATTATGGTGACGACTTTACCGAACCAATGATCTCTTTTTGCTTTTGCACAATACTGCTAAATAACAATCCAGAAGCGATGCAAAATAACCAGGTTTGACATGAAAGGTTAATATCATCTAAAACCAAAATCAAAGAGCATAAGCAGGCCTTGATTTCGACATCAGTTTTTGGCTTGCACTTTTATACAAGGGAATTCAGCTTTCAAACATTTTCTCAAAATGTATTCAAACATTTGAATTAACTACAGATGTCTTCTACCTCCTGAGCCTAAACAATATTTCCTTGCATGCTACTATTCTTTTTTTTTTTTCTCATCACAATCAAAATCACCCATCACTTCACACATGAATTTATGTTTTACTGAATGTTTCATTCTGTTCTGGCTTCTTGCTTCCCTTAATTGCATTACTTGACCCCCACAGGAATAGGGATGTTAGATTTTAAATTACAGCCTGGACCAGCTTATGTTTTGACTTCCTTTGTTGTACTCTTGGACTGTAAAACTGTCATTCACACTATTACTATCCCTTTTGCTTCAGCAATGTTTTGCACCATGTTTAAATAGGACTCAAAGAACTATTGGTAAAACATTGAACTTGAACTTGAGAGGGTCAAAAGCCAGTTGGAAAGCACCCCACCCACTCCTTTCACTACTAGTTGCGCTTTCCTCACCCTTTCTCTCAGTGCTGGGATTAAGGAGCAGTGGAGGCATCAAAGGCCTGTCACCACTGGAATTAATGGAGCGCCACACATGCATGGGAGCAACGTTGTGCAATTTGAGACAGGGTTCGAGGGGGCATATGGAGATTTGACAAAGAGGTATTAACAACATTGAAAAGGGGGATAGATTGTTACAGCCAAGGTTATAGGGCAAGCAGGGGAAAGCATGTGTGAAAATGAAATATAGTGTGGGTTTTCCAAGGGGTGTGACCGTACATGTGTTGAAAAGCCGGGGCAGGGGGAGGTTATGTTTAAAGGTGAAATCCTCAGAGGGTACACGGGAGGAAGTGTTCAATCAGTAGAGAGGCACTTAACACAACTTAAGGCCTAATGTCACGCTCGCTTACACTTCACATGGTCCCTCATGGTCACTTATCTTCTACTCTCATCAAGGCAGGCCCACGCACTACGAACAGCCCCGCCTTGCTGTGACTTCATCAATGTAAACAGCAGCCTGGTGAATAAGCGAGGTGTCGAGGAAACGTTGCAGGAGTCTTGTCACAAAAGATAGACTTCAACCCCTTAATGTGCACCACCAAATGATCCAGAAAAGGCGAGAGTTGTGGTGGGACCACTTGAGACTGCTTCTGGTCCTGGCTGAGGGGAATATTGTCGTCTCCGAGCAACCCTCCTCCCCGCCCGTCATTGCTTCAGGTCATGGCAGGCAAAGTTCATTGGATTTCATGGGAGTTGCTATCAAGGGAAAAGTTGTGATTTGGATTGTGTTGTGACACTAGTCCTGGATCTTTTCGGCAACACCTCCATTATTTCACAAAGGCCTGCACGTCTCGCACACATACCTGGGTGCTCTCATTTGTCATGACAGAAATGACTTTTGGAGGTTGTGTTCCACCGCAGACAATAGCTCTCTATTTTAACAAAAGAACGAAAGAATGGGGGCGGACAGAAGGACAGAAGGGGCTGACAGAAAGGAATGAGCGCGATCCTCTTACATACAGGGCTCGACTGTAAGCGCTCCAGGGTATCACGGTAGAATAAACTGTATTTAATTACCTGATATGTGAGAGGGTAAATAAGATGTTCTTGGAATGTATTAATGTTATGGGCAATGGGCGTTCGTACTTTTCAGTTTTGACACTGGTGCTGTACTTAACGGACCGGCTGTAAGGAACGCAACTTCTGCTAGGAACAAGCCAGCCCTGTGTTTCCCCTCCCCCTCCTACTGTGTATCCTGCCTGCCCCGTCTCTCCAGGAAACGCTCCTCCTCCCTTCCTTCCTCACTCCCTCCCTCGTCACCCCCTTGACTGTTGTCTGGGGCCTTTATCACCACTGTGCCCCCTTTCCTTTTTCTGTCTATCTGGTAGGATGAAAGAGTCAGCGAGGGTCTTGTGTCTCTGTGTACATATATATCGTTGTCAGTGCAAGTGTTTCTTTGTACACGGGGGACTTTCTCGCTCCTCACTGCATGAGGGGCTCCTATTTAGTCTGAGCAGGTGGGCTCCTGTTCCTACAGTTCTGTTAATCACTTCTTTCTCTGTGTGGCTGACTGGGTCAGACTAAGGGCAGCTGACATACAGACAGCCCACTGTTAATTCCTGCCGGAGCGAGGAGACGTCAATGGATGACGAGGCACACGGTGTGCTTATTAGCCCATGTAGGAATGCTTCAGGTCGTGCCCATGGTCCTCAGAGAAATGTAGCTGGAGTTAACTTGACGTTCACCTTTTTACATTAATTTTTTGATCATTTCTTTCCAAATGCTTTGAACGTGCATCGCCAGAGTCTGTTTATGAAGGAGTGTCTTTGCAGAACAGTAGATCAAATGAAGCTTTAAACAAGCACTAGTGTGCTACACGGGCTGAAGGATGCCCTCTGTGGACAAATTCCTAACTTGCAGAAGACTTGTTCTCAAATGATGGAAGAGTAGGACTTGAACATTGGGTTCCACAAGAAGAAGATCTACTTGAGTGGTGCTTTGACAGGCCTTCAGCCTGTAAAAAGTTCATATTTTCCAAACAACATTGCTGAGATGTGGAATGGGTTGAGGAATCATTTCAAATAAATATTTGTTCATCTATCTATGCTATGTTTCAGTAGTATATGACAGTCAAAACACAAAACTTGCTGCATGTTTAAATGATATAAGGTTAGCTTTCTTTGCCGGTCCTTTCAGCAACGTGGCGTTATAAAAATGCAAAATAGTTATGTATTCTTCCATTACATTGCCCTAACTGTTCATGTAGGTGTGCACAGCAGTCAAATTTGGTGCTCTTAGTTCTGAAAATGAAAAATTACCCAGACATTAATTTAGGACAGTAATTAATTATTTTCATTAACTGTAGTTGTTTGGTGGCACTATCAAGTTTACTACTAGCCTTGAGATAGAGAAAAGCTGAATAAAGATCATTCAATTTTCTGTGAAATTTACAACTGCCAGTCAAATTGCTTGCCAGACAGTCAGGCATGTCTGCATCTGATAGTTACTTGGTGGTTTGTGAGGAACTAGGTTTATTTGTCAACTTTTTAGTGAGGGAAAGTACACTTTTTAGATCAAGATAATGGACAAGTTCTTGCAAACATGCATGAAGCAGGTTACTTTTCTTTTCCTAAATGGTACTAAAAAGGCAGAATCTGGTACTGGAATGCGTCCAAGGTCAAATGTTGGCATCAAAGTACGATGTCAACTGAATGCAATAGCTCTCATGTAAATGTTTGGAGCTCTGTGAGACGTGAGGATTAGGCTGCTGGCTGCAACATGTGATGTCCAATTCAGTACTTTTGTTGTTGACATTTCCTCCCTGCTCCGTTCTAAGTATATCTGTGGCAGAGGTATCAGACTACTGTATATATTTTCACTGCTGACTGTCGCGCAGATGCAGCTCATAGCTCATTTCTTGGCTTGCATCCAGTCTAAACTACAGATACTACTATCAGATTGGTCAGAGTATTAACAGTGAAAGGAGATCACCTTTAATCTCCGATTAAAGAGGAGGGAAAAAAAAGTTACATGAAGTATTGTGAGCTGTTGGGTATTATTTCACATAGTTTGGCTAGCAACCAAAACATTTCTAAATCTGGCGGGGAGTGCTGCATGTGTGCAAAGAAAAGTACAGAGGGTTCATTGTGTTGTTTTCTGTCTGAGTGAGGACGGAGAACTATTGTACGTGTGAGAGAATGCATACCTTCCCAAAAAGCCCAGCTTAAGTATGTTGTAAAGAAAATACAAAAGTCGCCATATTAAGTCGAAACCCACCACATTTCTCCCCCCTTCTTCCTTCTCTCCAGCCTTGATGTTTCTTCTTTAATGTTCCCTTTCTCCCCATCAGGCTTAATGCCTACTTACAGCTCCATTTAGGCTGCATGCGTGGAAATTGGGTAGGGGATCTTGTGGGTTTTGTGTCCTTGGAGATAACCAGTGAGTGGGAGGTGACAAAGGTAGCATAAGCCGTTTGAGTGCACATATGTGCTTTAAGTGCAGGAATAGATCTATGACAAACCTAAGTGCGGAGGGGGTGCACATTCGTCAGTGTTGTTTGAAAATCCAGAGGAGAGCTAATCTGTGCCAGTCATTCCACCTTGCATTTGATCAGCCCTTCAACTCTGCCTGGTCTCACTCAGCTGAATATCAATGGCAAAGCCAAGGGGTATTTAAGAACACCTAAAGAAAAATCTGCAATTGTTTTTTAGAGCGGGACAGATATTTATTTTCATTGTTGTGTGACCAATGGCATTTTACATCACTTGGGACAGTAAAGAAATTGGCACATTTGGTGTTTACTGTCTTACTCTGCAGTGGTAAAAGATTGTACAAAACTTGAAGGTTTGAGAAGCTAGGGATGGACACAAATTTCCAATTTGTTTTCATTTGCAAATCAAATGTGTTTCTTCAGTTACAGATGAACTTAAATCAAACTACAAGGATCCCTCTTCTTCAAATGGACGCATACAAATCCTTATGTTCTTTCTCACGCTTCACCAACACCGCGTTCTATATTCTCTTTAACCCTAAACCATGACCCTTCTTAAATCACTGCACCTCTCAGGCACGATGAGCTCGGAATTAATATCTGCTCGTCATCCATGTTCAGTATATTAATCCTCCCTAAACAATCCCTCGTATCTCAGATTCATCACCAGCCTATCAATAATCCTGAATAATCGCTATTAGCACTGCGCAGGGAGAAAAAAAATTCAATATATCATAGGCGCCTCAACAGAGCCGTAGAGCTTAGAACAGAGTATGATGTCGTCTTGTTGATCACACTCGCTCGATGTTGTAAAATGATAAATGGGAAACCTTTTGTGTTGCACCTTTTCGCCCTAATGGTATTTAATGGTACTTAAGCACTTTACAATGCTGCCGCATTCATCCAGTCACGCTTACATTCAAACACTGATGGCTCATCAGAAGCTATTAGGTGTGCATTGTACTGCTAAGGACAAATCTTCGCCGCCTTTGATGGAGCCGTGCTGTCACGTGTTCGATTAAGTTCTAAGACACTCGGAATGAGCTCTAGCACTTGTGTCGTAAACGTTTTATTTCGCATGAATCCCCCTTTTTTCTGCCTCTTGTCTCCTGAGAGAGACAATCAACGAGGGCCTCAGTAGTTTTGCCACAAAGCCCCTGAGTGGATTACATCACTACCTCTGTTAATGATGCTGTAGGTCACAAGCCATCCGCATGTTGTGACTTCATGCACTCCTCTGCTTAACTTTACTGTAATATTAGAAACAGTTGTTCCCAGTGAGCGGTACACCGAAATCTCTTTCTCCCTCTTTATTGTCTACTTCTCAGTTCTTTCTCAGTTCTTTCTCTTTTTACATATTCTAGATTTTCAAGGCAGGCCAGCCTGTATTATTGGAGGCTGGGTCGTTATAAGGAGACAATTTTGCATAAAGTGAGTAAGACGCAGACACAGCTGGGCAGTGATTGAGGAGGAAAGAAAAAAAATAGAAGCGAGGCAATGATGGAGAGAATGAGGGAGCAGGATAATTGCAGGAAAAGGGATTATTAGTTTGTCACTATCCTCAGTCTAAAAGCTCTCAGAACAAGGCCGTGGATAAGTGAAATCATATGGCTCTCTCCTTGCAGAGTGCGTGCTGATGATTACAAACTGTTTCAATATACTAGCAAACACTCGTGCAACTGGGCTCATTATAATGTCAAACTTGTTAATGGTATGGGCCATATGGTACTGTGAGGAATGTGTAAGTGCATGCATTTGACAGCCAGTACTTGTATTTTTATCTATTCTTAGTTTTTTGTAGTAGTGTTTTTTGTAATTGTGTTTTTTAACCTTAAAAGTTCAAATACTGTTAAAGAAATGATTACCAGTCAATCAAATGAACATTCTAAACGTGTCATAAATTCAGAAGCAATACTCACTCATGTTTCCTCATTAGAGATGGAACATTTAGTCAAATCCAACTGTTATTGTTATCTTGGGATTTAAAAGGGCAATTTAAAAAATAAACATAATAAAAATGTTTCGTCAATCTGAGTGATCAGCCGTGCCATAGTTTAATGCTAATGTATTCCAGAAGATGTAATTCTTCCACTAAATAAAGACCAACGTCAATTCGCATCTGTATTTGCACATTATCAGCAATTATCTTCAAATATAATTTATCATGTAGCTTAAAGATCTTATGATGACAGTTGCCATGATCACCATTCTTCCCCATAGCGATTATACAATGATATTAAATCTAATACTCCAAGTAGCAACTCTATGTGCAGTATGTAGAACCATTCATTTCAACAACTAAAGGGACAATGGAAGGTTTGCTCGAACAATCTTAGGTAAAGATGCCTTGAATAGCAGGGTGAGGAAATGATCAAACGACAAAAGAAAGAATAACTCGTCCTTTCTTGGAACCGTGTCATGTTGGTCTCGGCTGATGCATGTAAAAAACGTCTGTTCAGTATCTAACCTCCAGGTGTGAGCTCTTGTGAAGTTGCCTCTTGATCGCCATCTGTATTCCTCCTCTCTTCTATGAAGGTCCTTGGCTTTACAACATCACATGAGCCGCACAATCAAATGTAACACTTAAAAACTCAAGCCCAAACACTTAACCGTGCTATTTGTCGAGAAAATATTAGTGGCGGGGGACACTTCAAAATCACAAAGAGGTGAAAAACGGCGTAACGATGTGTTTGTTGGAGATAACAGTAAGACCCTCAACCTTTGAGGTGATAAATACTGTAACATTGAGTTTCTTGCATGTCTTTTGCGTCTCGTAGTCAGGTTGACTCATTAGTGGGGTTTGTGGATAGAAAGCAAAAGTGACATTAAATAAGCTGCCCAGGCATTCTCTACTGTCATGTACTACTGATTTATATTTAGAAGAGTATTTCTTTAAACCGTAAGCAAACACGATTTGAAGGCTAAAATCAACATCCAAATGAGCCTAATGGCCTCTCTAACCAGGGCTGGATAGATCTTATTTTTCCTGTCATAATCCTCTTAGGCTATGCAATTGCTCTGTATGACATGACAATTAATCACCATGAACTTGAGCGCTACAGTTTGTTTGCTTTTAGTCCAGTTCAGTTCATACAAAAGAATAACCTCTTCCTGATAGGATATCATTTGTATTGAATCCAATATGTATTATTGTGATCTGTTGTGTTAAGCATTGTAGTGAATTCATATTAGATATGATATTCAAACTGAATGAGTATTTCAGAAGAACAGACAACCATTTTACATTGATTGTCTTCCATAGAAATGATTATTTGTATATCCTCTTAGGGTATTTCTATTTTGACAACATTTAAACCCCCCTTGTGAGGATAAATCAGAAAATGAATGAATGAATGAATGAATGGATGCTTGCAGCCAAACTTGAGATCAAGACAAATATCAAGATGTTTGATTGAGTTTATCACAGGCTTTATAAAGGCTCCGATCATCTCCTTTCTTTCCAGAAGAATCTCCTTCTGTCTTTGTCTTGGTCTAGTATATGTCCTCATTCAACACTTACCGACTTTAACTCACGGTTTTGCAGTTTTTACATGATTCTTTGTTCACCATCAATCCAGGTTGGACAAGTGAAAGGCCTTAATGAGCGAAATCCCCACAAAGCTGCGGGAATAGTAGAGGCTTACCAGTCCCAGTGGGCTCTGCATTGACTAAAGAAGGTGTCTTACTGATTTCAATGGACATTTTTCATGTAAGATTTAATAGAGCTTAAACCATGAAGTCTTGTTTCTGCACAATTTTATGATTATTAAGTCTTTTACGACAGAAAAAAAACACTAAGCTGAACTCAATAACTTCTACAAAATGCAGTGTAGGAGGTCTAATTAGTTGGTACAGCTTCTCTTACGCGTTCCGATCTTAATTTCAATGTATTAGCTAGAATTTTTTTAAACTTTATATTTTATATTGTGTTTAGAATTTGAGTTTTACGATTAGGTTCTAAAAACAAAAATCAAGAGTGTATTTCAAGGATAATATTAAGGTGCCTTCTCACTTTAGCCCAACATCAGTTACATATGTACAGGACAGCTATACATTGTGCAGATTTGACCGGAATCAGGAAAGCTATAAACATGAGTTATATATGGACAGAGTGGGCGGCTGTGGCGGGGAATTAAGAAATGAAAAGCACATTTTCATGATTTCATTCCGTCACACTGCTCGCGCTTTCATTCCCGCCGCCCGCCCCCCTTGTTACACTCCACTCTGTGTTTATTTTCTTCCATTCCCATTTCCCGCCCTTGCTTCTCCATCCATCTCTCCTTTCTCTGTCAGTTAGCTCATGTAAACTTTGACTTCACTCATTGTTTTGCCAAGAGAGTTGTCCCTCTGCTTTTGATTAAGCCTTCCGCGTCTCATTTTTATACTGTACCTCATTTCCCAACAGTCCCATCACGGCACAACCCTTTTAGGCCACTCGTTTAAATGATCTTAAATGATCCAAAATGTGACGTTCATGAAAGAGGACACCAGGTCTTTCAGTTTGTTTTAATTGGCAAAAATAGTTACTTAAGGGGTAATGCATTGTGGTTTGATTGTTTGTGTGTGTGTGTATTTTAATTTACAATCATAACGTGACACTCACTCAATATGTGTTAGTTGCTCATAAATCATCAGGAATACTGTGGGAAATTATTCAATAAAATTTTTCTTTTTTTCAGATTTGTGTAGTTTCAATCATTTAAAAAAAATAGTACAGGCAGACATCTTCGCTCACCTTGAATCACTTAAAAAGATGCGTTTACAGCCGAAAGTTTCATTCACGACGTATATGAATAACCCGATCAAAGAGGAACTACAGCAAATGGCAGATTGATAGATGGCAGAACGTCGTCAACGAACCCGTCTATCTACTTTTAGTGGCTTTTGTGTTTTGGGCTTCGCTTTTTAATATTTTTCGTATCTTAACCCTTGCACGGTTAAACAGCACTCTTCATTCAGCTATGGTCAGAGTTGAGAAACATTTGAATCCAATTGCATGTTTCTCTACAGCTGCCTTCTGTCGACCAGTGCATGATGATAATGTATCTTTTGGCCAACAAATGGCTTCTAATCCAGCAGTAGAATGCCTGACTATATTGTCACGTGGCAGGGATCCCTCTGTCCCTTTGGGTATTCCAATGAGTCAGATGTTATCCCTTCTCGATCTGTCTTCCAAATCCTGACACTTCCGAATCAGCTTCTCCACTTCCACAATCAATCACGTAATTTGGCGTTGTCTATTATTGACATCGTCGGAGTTAGCCGAGACAAATTTTTCTAGCTCGCTGATTATTTTACTCTTTGGAGCAAAATGCACTCGATTGGTGTGATTGAGGGACTAAATGTCCTTTTTGACTGTTGTCATCTTAGCTCTCGATTCAGCACAAACAGTTTGTAGCCGCATGTCAATAGAATATGTCAACAACGAGTATCTCACGGTTTGATGGGTCCGCTGCATTGCCCACATTTTTGGAAAGAGCTGCATCCCTCAAACTGGGAAGTTTTCGGGGCCTGCTTCTTGTTGAACCGGTTTTGGTTCAATGAGGGTTGGGAACACTGACATGCCTGTAGTTTCTTTGAGACCTTCCGTGTCTTACCCATGGAGAGAAGACAGAATAACTAGTTTTCAATGGTGTACTTCCACATGTGAACATGGGCAGGTGCTCTTAAGGGCTGTGGATGGCAGCCGCACCTGTCTGCCAGCTGTATGTGGTCCCTTGAGGGTGTCAGCTGCATGACTGACGGGTGAGGAGCCCCCGGGCTCAGAGCCACAACACAGCTGGCCATGCCCAGATGCCGAGTAAGGACAGAAAATGTGTGTGTGCTTCCTTGGCTTACCTCATTAACCCTCACATCCACTTTCTTGTCTCCACCATCAGTAGGGTCCATTATTGTTGGGTGGTATACAAACAAGGCTGTGAACAGGCGAAATTAATTTTTCCTTACTGTCACGTTTTGTCACTTGGCAACTTTATAAAAGCCTCCGCTCTTAATCATTCTTTTTACTCACCCACTCCACTTTTTCTTTCCTTCTCCATGCTTAGAGGCATGGCCCCATGGAAACTAATAAAAAAAGGGGCCCATTAAGCGTTCCATGTAATGCACTAATATGTTTTGAAACTCCTTATAAGTTACAGGCCCAAAGAATCGTTAACAATCCCCCCCATTTACGGCACCCCTGCCTGCTTGTGTCACCCCGATTATCCCTCTCCTCTTCTTCCTCCGGCACCCCCCTCTCTCTCAGCCTTTCCTTCCTTCCCTTGTTGCCGCTCTTTCTCCGGTTCCCTCCATCTTTTCCACATAAAGCTGTTTTTTCATAGAAGCCCATGCAGCCTGGAATAGCATTCCCCCGGGCGCTTCAGGGTGAAACACTAGACTTTTCTGAGCCTCAGCCAAACAGATGCTAGCTCTTGGAGTCGCACCAGAAACAGGCCTTCATGCTTCTTTCCCCCCTTTTTTTGCGCGCGCTTTTTTATCGCTCTCTCATTCGTCTTCAGTCTTGTTCCTCCTCTTTCTTTCTTTCATGCTTTGTTTCTCCCTTTTCTATACCTGTCTCATCTTGACACTCTTGTCCCTCCTCTCTTAAGCACGTTGTTAGTGCTCAGACTGATTTTTTTAGGTTCAAAAAGTCTTAACAGTATGCCTCCATTAAACCTCATAGATGACGTAAATTATCCCGACTATAAAAGTTTTTTGAGGGAGTCAAAATGGAATCTACCACAAAATTTTTCACCTTCTTAGGTACTTAAGAATTAGAGCCGTAACCCAAGAAGCACACCGACTGTGTTAGGGAATGCCGTAGAGTCTCGGGCAAGGTGTGAAGTTTAAAATTAATTTTCTCATGCTGGTAAAGGCAAATGTCGCTGACTGACATGTAATTTTATACGTTGTTCCAGGCGTATTTAATTATCTTATTGCTGGGATGCCGCTTCTCTGTGTGATGCAGCTTTGGCAGAATTCCACTCTTCTGTTTTCCGTTATAGCTGCGATTAATAAAAAACTTAGTCCCTAGCGGCCTTTATCCACACTCGTAAATTTTCCCTTTCGCTGTCTTCTCGCCCAAGTCTCGACCCACCTCTTTTCTATTTTCCTTAGTTCCTTGCCAGACTCACTTGCCTTGCCTCTTTCATTCATGCTCCCCCTATAGCTCACTCCCTGACTTTTCTCCCCCCTCCTTTTTTTTACTTCTTGTTCCGTCTTTAAATTTGCCTGAACCCAAGAACCCCGTCTGTTACGTAAATGGGTTAAACACAGACGCACATGTGCACACATACAGTATGAACTCACTCATGGCCGCACATACGAACCTTCTTTTCTCAACACACACACACACACATGCTCGAACACACGTGCATAGAGTGCTATAGGGCCAAACTTGGCTTTGCAGCTTTTGGCACGGATTCAAATCTCTCCCGGTCTCCACTATCGCTCACTGGCTGATGCAGTGTTTACATGAGCTGCCAGTCACAACCAAATCAAAAGCTTTTCCCTCTCAGCTAAGAACAGTTGGGGGCCGAGGAGGTATGTTGCTGTGTGTGTGTTAATGCTGATTTGACTAGAGTAATTTTTGGAGACTAAACACGGCCATTTTGTAACTGCCTCTTTCTTCGTCAAACAAGCTACTGCCTTGAAAATATTCTGGATAATGAGCAAAAAAGTTTTTACAATAATTTTCTATAAAGAAATTGAATCACATGCACTTTTAAAATCACCCCATATCTTGACCTTCTACTTAAGCACAGAGATGAGTACTTGCCACCCGTGATTAGTGACTTTTGCATTTTCTGGTGTTTAAATGATTATACATTAGCCTCCGTTTAAAAAAAAGTAGCCATTCATGCCTGAAATGAACCCTGTCAACCCAGGGTACTTAAGCCGTTTATAAGGTTATGTAACATATTATGGTGATTGCATTGAGCATTACATCACCGCGTAGATTACAGGAGATCAGGTTTTCGCATATGGAACCGCTGCTGCATACATGCAGCAACCACTGCATCATAGCGCCAGTATAGTTTCTGTTAAAACTCATGTGTCTGTTTAATGTCTCTAGCCGTCTTTGAAATGATAAATAACCTCCCAAAGGGTGAAGCATCATTGAGGGTAATTAATGTAATTGATAAGGGTCAGAGGTCAATGTGAAGTAAAATACTGAGATCCAATAACCACAGGTCCAGTCAGATATCGAATGTGTTCGTAGTTTAGCCACAGGGATGATGATGGTAAGGAGGTGAATTAGATTTAGAATTAGTGTGTCGTCGCTAAGCAGGATGAGCTTAATAGCTAAGCGCTAGGATGTGATGGGGCCAATGTGATCTTTATATAAACACTCATGCATTCACATGAATTGGTTTCATCGTAAGATCAATAGTTGTTGTCCCAAGTGGGAAGGAAAAGTAAAAGACTGGATTTGGAGTTCACGTTATTATGGGTATTAGGATGCGCTTATTTATTAAATGTGTTAGACCACCCACAGGTGCCCAACAAGGAATGTGATTGTTTATTCTACGATGCACACGCATTTTATAGAAGTAAAATTGTTCATTGGAAATCGATAGTTTGAATTGATTATTGGCCTTTCTATGTTTAACAGTTGATATTTTTTATGTGCAACACTTTATTGCAGATGCATTTGTTGTTTTCTTTTCCTTTATTGAGTGCCTTTAGAGTTTTGTGTTGTGGCTTAGAGATTTGGAATGTCACCCAAACTCATAAAAAAAGCCTGCTGCTGTTTGGTTGTCACATGCTGCCCCTTATCAACATGAACAGCTCTTTTAAGGAATAAAGCAGTCGGTTATAACTAGGAAATTTCGGTCTACTGTTATTATCAAAGTAAGTTACTAAAAGAACTGCACAGAACATGGAACAACTCATTCATTTACCCTCTGTACTGTTTCTACTCTCAAGGTTTGCAAGGGTGCTGCCCAGTATTGAACCCTTGCTCTTAGAACTGTGAAGCAAATGTGCTAACCACGCTCTCACCGTGCCACCTGCTTGGACTAACGCTATTCTACTAAACGATAAGTTGACTAGCATTAAAAAGCTCTTAATGGATACACATAATTGTACATAATATGGTTAATGACAAATGCTTAACTCAAATCCCAGATAGGTCTCATCTGTCTATTTTACTTTTTTTTTTGCAATTACATAGCCATACAGACTGACCTTATGCGTCAGGGATGCCGCTTCCTAATGAGTGCCAATGCCAATGGACAGATGGTGGTCCGCTTTACTTTACATCTCTATCCTGATTGGTTGATCTGTTTGTCTGTGGAGGTGATATATCTTGTTTGTGAGCAGGCCAAGCTGTTCTGAGCAATCCAGATTGTGAACATTTGTTGCAAATGCGTGTTGATGTTAAGTGCATAATGTATTGTTTTTACTGTTGGTTTTAATCTAGGGTTTACCATACCTGTGGAACTGACTTTTCTTGTTTCTTTTGATTATTACTGGCATTTACAAGACATGGGATGAAAGTCACTCTGTGACTCTTTTATCAATGTCCAGGATTGCAATCGCTATACTCGCATGAATGTTATGAATTACTGTTTCAGAGTATATTTAAGAGAGTAGTCCTCAATTAGTGGATCAAGAGTGCCTCTACTGGTTATAAGCCAAGAAGTGCACTCGATTTTTGACTCAATTGTTTGAAGCCACAGAAACTGTAAAATATTGTCCTTTGATTGAAAAGTGAACTTACACCTTAGATGGTAGGAATGCAAGCATACCTGGAGAAAACCCAGCCAGCCACTTAGAGAACTTGCAAACTCCATAAGTCTCAGTTCCTCACTGTTATATTTGATGCCAGAATTGATTTGTTTCCTAATGGATGTTATCACTAGTGTTAAGGTTGTACACTAAAGGTAGGTCAAGTTTGCTTTCAAAAGTGAATGCAAAAAATGATGTGAAGGACTGCTTGTCTCTCCAAAAACTAACAAAAAAATTATATTGCTTCTATCTAAAGAGACAAGTGGCACGACCCTATTGGTGTTAGTGGGTTGACCTCAGGCTGGCTGTTGCGCCTGGCTCCAGCTCCCTCACATGACCTCACCCTTCACAAGCCTCTCCATCTGTCCTCGCTTTGTCATACAATGGACAAAGACTGTCCCATCACCACGCGTGTGTGTTCCTTTGAACATTAGCGATGTCTTTGGAGCACCCTTAGGAGTGTGTTATTTTTTTTGTGGTCAAACTGTTTACTTCATGAGCCAGACGCGCTCTTTAATCGCCAGTCTGCGAAGCAACCCTAAACCACACTTTAAAGACACGCTGACAAAATAAGTTCACATCAACCCTCGTCAAGCTTCCCCTAACTGGGCTTCCGTTGGACTGTACGACTTGATTTCATGGTTTTCTGTGCATTTGTGTGTTTCTTCACAGCCATTTCCGCACTCACACATATTCAGTTGTTTAGCTCTCAACTTCCCAATGGCGTGCTGGCATTATCCTCCACTTGTGTACGTTGCCAAAAGGTCAAAGTTGAGCCTTTTTCCGGGGCCTCCTAACTCGGACATAACTTGGCATTGTGTGTTTGTTTGTCATCGTGACAGCATGATCACTTTGATCAAGTTTGCTCTCCTGGAGTTTCCCTTCACTTAGATGATGCTTTGTATGTCTTCTACTGTCCTGCCCCTGCAAGTATTCCCTTTTAATCTTTTGATCATCAACCACCAACCTGTCATCGCTCACACTCACGTTGTCTCCGTTCCGCCCAGGAGGGAGCAAGAATATCCAATTCTTCAGTTTGTTGCCACGGCAACCTCAGTAAACTACCCATTGTGTTATACTTGCTTGCCCAGTTATTGAAATTGCACCGATTTGAGAAAAAAAAATCCAAGACAGACTTTTTGATTCAACCCATTCCCGACAGAATGATCATTATTTCTGTTACATTTCTCCAGAGATAATAGCTAACGAGTTCCGATGTAATTGGGTCTGCTGCTATACAGTTCAGCACGTTCACCCAACTGACTTATTGATGTATTGTTATGTTCATAAAGTGGCACATTTGCTATGAGTTTTCATTGAAGTGTTCCTCGTGAGAGACATACTTGGCTGAGGCAGGAATGTTTGTTATCCCCGTTATCTCAGTGGAGCTTTTGGAGGAGTTGGCAACCTTCGTCGCTATCACTTTGTGGATGTGTGCACTAGTGTATGCATGTCTGTGTGTAACATTGGTAGGGATGTTTTTTTTGTTTTTGTTTTTCATTTTTATCAACGTGTCCTTGGCTCTTGAGTGTGCCAGGAACTCTGCTAGTGCAGTTCACTTTCTTTTATGTTTCTTGTGAAAGATGCACAAAGGCTCAAGACAACTGAGAACACTTTACAAATCGACTGTTAACCCAACAAATCGTAGGAATGGAAATGAAGCACATGGTCATCATTGTTGAAAATAGCCCTCTATAAAGAAGAACAGCTAATAGAGCATGTGGACACAATTATAGTGCAAAGACAAAGCCTACTTTAAAGAACCTCGTCGTTGCTGGCCAACCAGGAAGTTTGTGGAAGTAAACCAACTCATACAACAAAAGTGTCAATCTGGGCCGGCAGGAAGGGATGCTGAAGGAGAAAAAAATCCAAATCCCAGTAAAGGCCTTCCTCCACTTCCCGCCTTGTACTTGTCTTCCCATTATTTTCTTTTTGTGTGTGCAAAATCTGACACTGATTCACAGCTTTGTACACAGTAACTCCACTCGTCTTGAGACATTGTCCATGTCATGTTTCAGCGCTTCTCCCTTTGTGTACTCTCCCCATACTCCCTACTACTGTCGACTCACACAAGTGAGATAGAGATCTGATTTATTGAGCCCAAGCCATTCTTTAAATGCTTGTCTCATTCTTTAGTAGCTGTTAAAATGGGGGCTGAAAGGTCAAACACACAATCCATAACAGGATGCTGGTCATCAATTTTCTTTGTTGGAAATAATGGAAATGATCTCTTCCAGGCAAACTTTGCCCATTCTAAAAACTCCAATTCACATTACATAGAATATAACTACTCCCTTCAGTTTCTCAAAGTGGCATGCACCTTATTTTAGGTCAACCAAAATGTATCTGTAATTTGGATTACAAAATGCTCAATGTAATGCATAGTCAAGTGCATTACGCAAATCCTTGCTGCAGTAAGTTGCTCTGCTAAAAACTGCAAACTTAGTGTAAATATAAGATGTAAATATATGTTTGACTGGTTGACCAAAAAAAATTGCATCATGCAGCAACCTTCAGACTTACATTCAGTTTGATTTCGTTTTGAAGCCTTTTTTTTTGCATACTGGCTTGGTGTTCCTTGACTTGTTATTTTGGAGCTTGCTGTAGAGGTGCAAAATACAGCAAGGATAAGCTTCTACAGTATCTCGGTAACGTTCACGGTTCTTTTCTTCACATCTCCTTCCCTTTTCATGTCTTTGTCTTTTGTCTCTCTGTGGCAATCCTGCTTCTCTCTGCAGTTTAAAGAGTGAAGTCTGAGCTAGCCCAGGAGTCTGGCCCAAGGCCTTCTTGCTTTATTTGCATTTCAGCATGGGCTTCCCGTGCCAGGAAATTGCCACCTGGTGGAGATAGTTCCTCACTGCCGACTAACCTCAGTATGTGTAGGTAGCAGCGAAAGCTCTTTCCTTTTCCCACCAATCACGTTCCTTGTACTTTTTCCGTTTCCGGCCTTTGTGCAGCCGTATTTATTTGGGCCAGGGCTGGACGTTGCAGGGACACTGGCCCCGAACATACTTGGGCCCCTGCCCCAGTTGACTCCTTTAAACTGAGTAGATATGGAGGTTGACAGGGTAATAATGCTGGTGTCAACACCACTTAGGGGACAGTTATATCAGTATCAACTCCGCAGGGGGACTTTCACACTCTGTTAGGCTGGGTCGTGAACTGTGCTGGGGCCCCCAGCCGTAGACACACACGCAAACACACAAGAAGTATACTCGGTCCCTGAAACTGAAGGCGATTCTAAATAGAAATGACTCAAAGTCACACAGGAATCAATGTTGTCATCAGTAAGTATTTATAGTCACGCCACATCAGCTTTTTGAGCTGTAATATTAGATCGATGTGATGTTAATGGATTTACCTGGAAAAATGCAACGTGGCCCAAAGATAACCCCGTCAACTTTTCAGCCAGATGTGGTTAACGTAGCGGAAAACTGTTTTTCTTTTTTCATTCTTTTTTTCACATTTTCTAGAGGATTGAGGCAGGCACTTTTTCAAGTACCGCTCTGGTTTCATGTACTCTTATTCAAGCAAAATGGAAACTCAGGCCATGTTTGTAGCGCGTTGTTTTAACGTTAACAAGCAAGTTCGACACGACAAAAGAGCTATATAAGCAATGCGCGATTCAACACCAAAAACATGATCTTTATTTTATTGCCAACTGAGTTGAAAATATCCACTTTAATTCAATTGTCTGTCTTATCCTCTTCCTTCTGAAGTTCTACTCTCAATTTGGATATTTGCAGTATTACAACATCATTTCATTCTGATTTTACATCATAGTAAAACAGGATGAGTAAAACACCACTCAAAAGTGACTCAATTTAGAAAAGAGTGTCACAGGGGTCCACAGTAATCTGCAGTGATGAAGACAAGCTATTGTGGCTGACTGGGAGGAAGAGGACAAAAGAGAGGGAAGGCCGGACAGGAAGGAGTGAAAAGCGATTTTAAAAAAAGGAGGGCGGGAGGGCATCTATGGGCATTCAGCCAGATAGCGACGATTCACCTCAAACCCTGCAAAAGCTTCCCTCGGCAAGCCTACACCGCATGCTGCCCATTCCCTCCAAGTTCATGTATACTCTCCGGACCCGTGACACACACCTTCTCGGCTCTCCCACTTTCTTTTTCTTTCCCTTTCCTCCCCTCCTTGTAATCCCCCTCTCTCCCTCCTTCCCTGGTCACTGCTCCTCCTTCCATCCCTCCCCCACTTCCTCTCTGTCCTCCCTCATCTCTCAGCATCCCTCTCTCCTGGGTCTTCTTGCTTTGGTGCAGCGCTGTTGGCAAAGCGTGGGCGCAGGCGGCACACAGACGGGAGCACAGATGGGCAGCAAGCTGCGCAAGGCAGCCTGGCACACCTGCTACAAGCACAAACACACACACACATACAGAGGCCACCTCGCCAAACAGTTTGCCTGGCTGTCAGTGCCACAGTCACACAAATGCATACATCCATACGTTAATAGATTCACACTAATATCCATATGTGCACACAGCACTTACAAAATCTGAGCTGTTGAGATTGTCCTTATTATTTTTCATTAAGCTGCTTTTTTAAAGAAAGAAGTGACATTCACACATCTGGTTTAAGATAATGTAAAATGTAGCGCAAAGGCAACACAGATGGAATATTCCCTTCTGTATTAGATCAATTTGTAAAGAAAATTGTAGAAATGCAAGAAAATACATATACTATGTAAAAAAAAAATGATAATTCAATAATATCCAATAAAAGAGCGGAGTGAACATCTGTGAGTGATAGCCATGGGGATTAGGAGGTTTTGGAACATTTTAAGCGCATTAAGGATTAAAAAAAGGTCAGAATGTTTAGCAACATACCGATAAACCTCTTAAGCGAAACCCAATTGGGAGGCTGTACGACGTGATCCTGTGTTTTGGGGAGGAGAAGAGCAGAGTGGAGGAGGAGGAGGAAGAGGAAGAGGAGGAGGAGGCGAGTGGAGCTTCAATTGTTCCAAAAGGGAAAATGTCACACGAGCACAACCAACACAAATTGATATGACCGCATCATCAGTGCAGGAAAATGTTGTCAATCCTAACCTTCATTGCAACAAAAGCACTATGTTATGTATTTATCACAAAAAACAGCTCACTTTAAATTTATTTTTAACATATTGGACGAGAGGTTAACATTTCCACAAATTAGATGTCTCATTTTGTCCTGTCTGTCACCTATCTTGACCTCATTATCGTCCCGGCTAAACTCATTACCCTGATAGTGAGTGACGCAGGCAAGTGACGAAAGTCCTTAAAGTAGTGCCGATATTCGCTAACACACCACGGCCAATATGCTGCAACTCTGCAAATCGGGCAAGAAGGTGAAAAAAGGGTCAAACATATCAAATAAATAAGAAAAAAAACAAAATCGTTTAGCATGATGCACAACAAATATTAAAGGTCGGGAATAAAAGTTACCAATTAATGTCGCAAAACTTGAAAAATTTATAACTATTGTCAAGTTGCTAAAATAGCTTAAAATAAAGTAAACTATCTCATCCACAACCTCAAATGGGATTCAATTTTACAAATGTCGATCCCTCATTTATTTCAACACGTTAAGCATATATCACAACAGTCCGCTAAATAAGGGGCAAGGTGCAGAATATTTTATTTGACCTGTAGTCATCCAGGCCGCTAGAATTCACACACAGTATAATAGCGCCCAGCTTTCGGCCCTAATCCATATGAAAACAGAATATACTAAAAGACTGCTTGTTGCTACTGCAATTGTTCCAATGCAATGTTCTGCACTTTTTTAGGACTATTTCCTATTTCCAGGACGTGCAGTAGCCCTATGTTTACAGTATCCAGGATAAGTGGATAGTATGCTTATTTAAAGATTTCCTTCAATATCACTTCTACCTCAAACCCATTTTTAATTAAATACTATGCACTCTATATATAATCCAAATAAATCTACCCCATCGTGACAAGGACAATATTGATGTTTAAAATTGATAAACACAATGTTTTAAGTGGTTGGTATTGCAAATAATTCATAAGAGAATGCTTTCATCATTATTGCATTAGTGTGTGTTTTTTGTTATTGGTGGTTTTTAACGCCCGCGGTAAAAAAGATTAATTTTTTTTCAAGATCCGCAGTGCAGCAAGTTGTGGCAAGTGGAAAGACCAAGGCCTGCTTTCAGAGTTATTATTTGTGTCTCATAAAACGGCAGGAATGGAAGCGCTTAGAGAGGGCCATATGTCACACATGGCAAAATGGGATGGGGAGAAAATGCTCTACAGATGGAACTGATAAAGGAAAAAGCCACAGAAATATGTGAGTGTTGACAGTGGGAGGTACAGTAGTCCGTAGAACTTTCTACGCCAACCAGTTGGGAAGTTGAGCTACTATTGAGCATATACAAATGCCACAGAGCAGTAAAGTCATGAGACCTTATTGTACTTTATCTGCACAAATCCCTATTTCCTGAAGAGGATATAACTTTTTGGAGAGATTTTGGGACTATTAATTATATTTACATTCAATACACTGGAAAAAAATATTTAAGGGACTGGCTTGAGGTCATTGAGGTCATGTCGTGAATTAAACTCCTATCTCAAAGTAACACCTTTGATACTTTTCTGAGATTAGTGTTTGGTGATATTCAGTATATATGAGTAAATTACTGTCTGGGCCATAGCTCTATAAGATATGCACCAGTCTACCAATTTTATAGACTCAACCAATATTTGTGAAATTAGAGTTTCACTCGGCATTCTGGTAGTTCATTTATAAAAAGTCACAGCTCCATGATTAAACCAAGGTTAAATCAGCTCTGACCTTTTGGACAAAATCTTTAAAAGTGACAACTTAAGTAAAGCATGTTATTTTATTTCCTTCATATTCGAATTAAAATCTCAGCCATAAATCCCAAATGGTATATCTGGCATATACATGGCCTAAGGCTTTATTAACTGTGTCGGTTGGGAGGGACATCTCTTTATGCTTAAATATTTGACGTTAGGGTTAGGACATTACTTGATGTCGAGGGGCATCTGAGGGGCCTGCAACGCTCTGATTGGAGGTGGTGAGCACATAGCTTTGGGAGTCTGGGGCAACCAGATAAAGGCTTTACTCGTGGTTGTCTGTTGTGGGCCCTAACTGGCCGACTTGTGATGAACTGTCAACAGGCCTCTTGAGTTTCATTTTCTTAACCCAACAGTTTGATCTTTGTGTTGATTTCCAGTGAAACGGATAACCTTTCCAAGCGATGTAGGGCTCTATCTTCATCACATCTGGCCAATTCTAGAGGCTAATTGCGGTCTGGGACTGTGCACACATTACCGCACATTGCCTTAGGCTGACTATGCAGATCATGTACAGTTCCAGTAGTGTCTCCCAACCGGTGCAGAGAAACTGCAAAAAAATTCAGTGTTTACAATATTTTTGAGCCCCATAGCGAAATACTACACGCCAGGAGAAGTCCAGTGTTGTTTTCCCGACAGTTTTCATTGGCACTGGCGTGTTTACTCTCGAGTGTTTGTGCATCTACGCGAGGGCTCAATGCATCTGAGTTGCGCACGCAGCTTGGTGTGTTCGGAGCCAGTGCCGTCAGTTACCTGGAATGCAGTGCTCCCGCCAATGCTAAAATGGCTGCCAAGCTCTAAGATGGCTGCCAGGATTTACATGCGGCCCGTGATGGGGCGACGGCATGGAGTGAGAGATTCTGCATGAGAGGAGTGAGCAGGAAGGGAGGTCTTTTTCCCTTTCTGCGCTCTGTCTCTCTGTGGATGGCTTTGTAGGCTCTGAGACAGGCCTGTTATTTTTTCCTGCTCACTAGGCTAATCTGTGGCTTAGAGCGGCTGCAAGGCAAGTGCTGCTGGCAGGAGTCTGTGTGCTCTGTTATCACTTGTAGCCTGCGGATAAACACCTTCTTTAGCTCACTTGCTAGCAACTTTGGTTCGAATAGACGACCAATAGCAATAACACACGGGTGCTCTCTCTCCACGCACAAATTCTGACATGTAGCCTGGGATTTTGATTCAAATTTTCTTCGACCCAAATATTTGTTTTCCTGTAGGATTGATTTTCACGCCCTACACTTAAAAACAGACATTTTACTGACGAGATGGTAAAGAATTGTGAGAATAAGTAGTGACACGAAGAAAAGTGAGTAAGAAATCAGTAAAGAATCTCACAACATAAAGCATGGTAGTAGTCCACATTCTGTGACCTATTTGATAGATTTGTTTGGTTTTATTCCCAATTGCCAGCTTTGGCGTTTTAGGAATTTGTATCATCTGGGGAAAAATAACGCAGATAGTGTTAATGCATTCGTCATTGGATGTTTTAGCTTTTTATTTTGCATTGTTTTGCTCCTGCACGCCCAGCTGTCAACCCTCTTCTCTCACAATTCATCTTGCAGGACAGTTGTTCTTAGTATGAGCCTCTGTGCACTTTATTTAAGTTATTTTTCATTGAAACAACTGTATGGTATGTGTGTATATCTATTTAACAATTAAAATCTCCGCGTAGGGTCCTTACATTCATGCGAAAAATAGGTAAAATCAGTACTCCGCCTTTTAACATAGTACTTTACGCAACTGAGTGTGGTGGGTACTTTTTCCAGTACTGCATACCCATTTATGAATGTGGTCACACACGTGATTAAAATACCTGAACAACAACAAGACAATGCTCCCTTTTGACACCCTGGATTCATGTTGCAAAAGCTTTTTTTACGCCTGAAGCTTCTCCATTCCTAATTTTGTCTCTTTGTTGCCAAGGCTTGCCATGTGCGGCTAACCACCCATGTGAGCGGAGCCGATTGCATTCATAGGCCAGTTATAACAGGTGTGTGCAGAGGTGCATTTGTACACAGATTAGTGTTGCTTGTTGGCCTCTTTGGAGAATAGTTTTCCTGCAACTAAAATGAGCTCTACCTCAAATCCACGAGCGCAGCCAGACACCCGTGGTCAGCTGTTTTCCAGAGTCTGTTTTTGTGGCGATGAAACGGAAATTAGAGGAAGAAACAGATTGCAAGTGCACATGCTGTGTGGGTGTGCGTTCATATGCGAGAGTGTGAGTGTTGTGTATGTATGCGTAAGGTGCTCTGTTTATGCAGACTAAGTCCCTACCAGCAAGAAGGTATTAAATAGGATTAGGGCACGGGATATGGTTGCGTACTTAGATGCTTATTGGTATAACAGCGCTCTGTAAATCATTGCACCTTTGCTTAGCAGGAACTCATTGGAATGTAAAATCATCACACCTCCAAAAATTGTGTGATTTAACTAACACATGTATACTGTAAATTTAGCTGGTTCCATCTCACACACACGGCACATTTTCAGTGTCACATTAAAACTAATGACACTTTTTAAAAACTAATTTTAACATGTGGCAAAATACTAACCATTTCCACAAATTGTTTTTTTTTTGCAGAATCCGGACAATCAGACAGCTCCAGTCAACAAGGGGACACCGACATTAAACCACCGCCCAATGGTAAGCTCAAAACAACCCGCACACTAACAAATATGACTGATTGCTGGAAGCAATTGAAAAACAAAATAGACTATAGTACTTGGTAGTACTATTTTGAGGTCTAAACACAAATAACTGACATTGCTTCAATTGATATTGTGACATGCGTTTATAACATTTAAAATTTAATGTAGAAAGGGATTTATCGTCATTTTATGCACCTTTTTCTAAATTATTATTTGCAATGTAACTGTCTGTACAGAACAATTCATACACTATCTTAACACAGAGGATTTAAAGTATGTATACAGATTATGTTCAAATGTCGTGTAAATCTTATTTTTAAAAGATGGAACAGTTTTAATGCGCCACATGGGAGTTTGTTCTATTACCATTATGGTTGTTTATAGTGAGTTCTGGTAATGTTTCGATGAGCGGAAGAACACAACAGTTTGACAAAGCAGAGATGAACATTGAATTAAAAAAAAAACTGCCACTTTAACTCAAGAAAAATATTTATTTCAGTTGTTTAATGCATTGTAATTTTGTATTTTGTTCAGTTTTGTTAGTTTTTGATATATCTTATTTTTTGCCATCTATTGTTGAGATGCTAGTAACAAATCAATATTAATCAATTAAATACTTTTGTAATTCTAAGAATTATTATTATTATTATTTTTTTTTAATCCTTTAATCATTGTAAATGTCTCCCATAGGACATTTGAGTTTCCAAGATTGCTTTGTCACCTCAGGGGTTTGGAATGTGGCTGAGCTCGTCAGAGTGTCACAGAGTAAGTAAAAAAAACAACTTTTCAAAAATAAACACATCAATAATTAAATAAATAACAACAAGAGGAAAAATAATTTGTTATTTCACGGATTGCTGCCAAATTATAATTTGGATAAACCCCAACATACACCTACATACCATATGAATATGCCTGAATTACTCTATTAATATTCATGCCTTACTCACTTAGATTTTTTTTTAAAGTCAAAATACTGTATCATTCAAAAAGAAAGGCTAGCATTTTTATCGTGTTTGGGACCAAAATGAAACATGTTTTTCCTTGACCTATGCCCCCATCCTTCAAAATGTTATGTCGACATCAATTAAGTACTAGTATTTGTATAATCCTGCTCGTAAACAAGCACATGTCAATTAAATCATGACCTGCCTGGCAGAAGTAAAACACAACACTTTTAATTGCACTCCACTTTTCATCCATTTCCTTGGTATTCACACAGAATTAATATCAAATTATAAGAGAAAGAAAGAAATGATCATGTGTAAGAGAGGAAATTTGTATAAGAAAACACTTTTCAGAGTATTAAAACCCAAACTATCAAAAATCCTTATTCAATTTTCACACACATTCATATTTCCTCATTATCCTGTTTATCCATTAGCTCCTGTTGCTACGGCATCAGGTCCAAACTTCTCACTGGCTGACCTGGACAGCAGTCCCAGTTACTACAACATCAACCAGGTGGCGGTGGGACGACGCTCTCTTACTTCTCCTCCCTCCACCAGGTATGTGGGCCTAACCATGATAGTAATGGGGTATATCTCTAGTGCCTAATCTAAATATTTTAGGATTTGAGGTCCATTTTTCTCCCCTTTTCATCTTTTGTCTTTAACACCGTTATGACTGTGCTTCTCTTTATGCAATATGATCACCTCTTTTGCTTCTTTTACACTGCACACTACCTACTTCAGGTTTTTGCAAACATTTTCCAAGGCCCCCCTGACATGGAAAACATTTTAAAGGCCCACAGTATAGTCTTACCAAGTAAACATATAACTAACATGTGCACCCCTTCATTATTTGTTTTTAAATTAATTTAATTGGTGTTTACTTTTAAGGATAAAGTCATATTTCTGAGAAAAAAGGGGGGGGGGGGTGTCCCACTATTTGAGAAGCACTGCTTTAGTGGATAAGGTATTATGCTTCATTTGTGAAAGAGATACGCTCCCATAAAGCTCCAGGACCCCCTAAAATATTTGCCATAACACTATAACCTTTACTTTTTACAAAGATATAAGGAAAACAGGACTGTGCTCACAAAAGAACAGTTGATGTGCTTTTTGTTTTTTCAAACAACCTAATTCATGCAACAATTTAAAATTAATGTGATCCATAACCCTCTTATCAGAGATATTAAATTGTTCTCGAGCGGTATGTTTATTTCATTTTTAATAAACACGAACATTGATTATTAGCAATTTTTTTCAGAAACCATCAAAGAATGGCTTGCAGACCACAAAGTAGTAACGATCCAACTTTCAAAACTGAATCATGCTGGTATGTCATTAAAAATGACAATATTAAACACATTTTAATGTTTGCCTACCCTGCTTCTTTCTCCACTCCAATGTTTTTTTCCCTGCTTCCCTCTGTCTTCTCTTGCCTAAAAATGATACGTGAAGTAAATACAACAGTTCTAAAATGTCCTCCATTCTTGTTTGTATATCATTGTGACCAATGCTGTAAGGTTGTTGTTTTTTTGACTCGGTAATGTGCAGAGTAAAAGTGGTGTTTTAATCATGCATTACATTTTCTGCTTTTTCTCTTTGTCCTTCTTATCTTGTCTTTTCTTCTCGGCTCTCGTCATCTGCCGTCATTTTAGGTCTGAAGTGGAACTGTACGCAAATCTTCCGCGGAGGTAGTTAAAGTTTAGTCTTGTATTATTTGTAGTTTTCACACATTCAGTGGTTGGGAACGAAGATTTCTTTGGTCTTCAATAAGAACAAACACATGAATGAAATATTTTTCTCCCCTTCGAAACATGCTCCTAACCAGCTCCAACAAGAGGAAGTCGTTAGACGACAGTGAGATGGAGAGCCCTACAGATGATGTTTTCTATCCTGGACGCTCACCAGCTGCCAGCTCATCCCAGTCCAGCGCGTGGCCCAATGACATGGATGCAGGTACTACATCGCCACACCTCAAACATCCCTTGCTCGCAAAACAAAACATCCCCAGTCTCCCTCACATTTGCACTCCTCAACCCCTATCATAAGTGATCTACCAATAGGGTCCTCTAGCTAACCTCTGCCTTTACTCTTTAAGCTTTAAACCCTCCATTCCTCACAATTATGCTTGACAAAATTCCAAAGGCGACACTAAGAAATTATACATGCTCCTAACCAATCCAATTTTACTTTATCTCATGATGTCATTCTCAAAATTTCCCAATGTTCTGTCATGGCGCATCCCACATGGCTTTTTTTCTCCCATGCAGATTATTGCTACTTAAACTACAATAACCTATATTTGTGTAGAAATATGCTGGGGGAGGAAGAATCAGAAAAGGACAGAATATCAAAAGTTTGGCATCATTTCACTCCGAGAAAGGAAAACGACAGTAGCATTCGGAAATGTCAGCACAAGGCAATAAATGGATTGTAGCCAATTGAATATGACATTGTTAGAAATGTTGTTGTTTCCTTGCATGTGTTTAAAAAAACATCCAGCTGCTAGTGTACCCAACCAATGCCAAGACAACTATAGACTCATAAACCTATGTTGTTAATCACGAGGCTAGCCAGGCCTTGCCTTAAAAGTTTTTAAACAGTTAAGGTCACAGATACTACTGTAGAGTTTATGTGGATGACAACTCCATATGGCCAAAAATAATACTTGCCCCTCACGTGTATGTCCCTGTTTAAAATATAACAGATTTTTTTAATGATCCATTTACTCAGTTAATTAATTAAACAATCTGTAGAACCTTAATACAAACAAAGCCAACGTTCCGTTAAAAAAAACATTTTAGCTTAGTAAACAAAAACAAAAAACTTCATTCTGTCCCACTCTATGCTGTAGCCAGGTAATCCTGAGGCTAATAAGAAAATGGAACGCTTTTAGTTCCTTAAAGTGGGAAAAACTTTGTACCAGCTTTAGTCCATTAACTGATTTACAACTTTGTGTGTAGTTGAATAATGCTGAATCCCATGATAACTATCTCCAGATAACTTGAAGATGTTTCAATGGTTTTGAATAACAGGCTTTGTCCAAGGCTGTATTTCCATTGTTATGACAGTAACCAAGACCACTACTGTGATCTGCTCTGTACATCACCCTCCCCATTAGTTCCACCCCTCCCATCCAACAAGCCAGTAAAGCTGCTACGCCTCTTGATAACCTATAATGACATAAGTACATGTTCATGATCATGAGCCATGAAACGCATTGCTCACTCTTTAACCCTCTCTCCTTTTTCCTCATCTGATCTCTCACTCACTCTTTCTTTCTTCTCTGTCTCATTGTTAACAATACCCTTCTCCACTTTCAGTGCAGCACCATTTGGCCAGTGTGCAGGAGAGGAAGATAAAACATGAAAACGAAGGCGTGCAGTTTCCTTACCATGGTTAGAACAACATTGATTACACTTATTTACTTCCTATTTATTAGCCCATTTATTTTCCTGTGTATATATTATGTTTGTTTGTATGTAAGGTAAGTAAAGGGGGAAAAAGGGTGTCATTTTAAGCACCAGATATTAGAATGATATCCTGCTGACGATTTTGTATTCTTCCACTATTTTGTCTGTGGTTGAATTATGGGATTTTCCAGGATTATCCGCTTTAAGTTTTACATGCTTTGTCACACATGCACAGCTCACCTAAAATCCCTGGATTTCATTTTAAAGTCCTGCCTGCTCTCCCAGTGCCATTTTAACCAACAGATGTCACCGTGAAGGAAAAAAAAAACACCAGCAGAAACGCACTCACATATGCACGGTCTCGAACAGGCCGAATGACTCAGTCATGTATAAAGGGACCTCCACAGGTTCCACGCATTTGCGCACACACGTGCATAATGTGTGTATGCACAGATGTCCCTTCGCAGTTCGCCCACTTTACACCCCCACCATAGGCAGACGTTCACACATAGAAACGCCCATGAGTACCACGCTTCCCACCCCTGCAGGTGTTCAGGTGCCCGCCCGCCTGCCTTGCCTCCACCTCTCCGTCTCGCCATTCCTCGCCTGGCTTGAAATCCCTCATTAGGACGCTTACCGTCTGCAGATCAGAGGTGTAAAACCCTTCCTCCTGCTTCCTTGCACTCACTCCCTTCCGCCCTCCGTCACGGTCTCCCTTCTGTCTAATTGAAAATGTGTACAGCAGGAAGGACTCTGGGGAGAAACGTAGCCGAAAGCGTTGCTTAGGTTCATCACTGGTGCCTAAGCGGCTGCTCCAATACTCTTGCTCCACTTAGCTGTAGATGTAATTAAGAGACTGCTCATCAGGACCACAGCAGCAGTTGCTGCATACTTCCCTTCGATTTCCCATTTGTCACTCACTGTGGGCTCATCCTCTGCTCTCCACACTGCTCTGCCTTGTACAGTAATTTTGCAAGTTAGGGATTTGGGAGCCACTTTCCTCAAATCGATGCCTATTTCTAAAGAGGTTAAAAGCTTAATTATTACTGTCTTTGCGGACTCTAAATCGCGCCGGAGATCCGAGCAAATATATCACTCAAAGAACAGAAATTATATAGTTTGTACTAGACTTAAGGGACGATAAGTCTTATGATAACATAAGATTCCTTTATATTAGCAAGCTACAACGTTATTTTGTCAGCTTGGTCTCACCCAACTTTTGTAGCACGTAAACATCTTTGATAATAGTCCACTCGTCTGCTGTCCTGCTAGGCTTACCATAAGTGGATTTGCATTTGCCACATTAGTCCTAGCGTCGGTTACTCGTTTTCAGTGACCAAACTTTCATCTAGCTTGTTTTAAGATTGTTTTTAGTGCTTCTTACTCAGAAGCCAAGATAATGGTTGGTCATGTTTTGTTGTTAAGATAAGAAAGTGGTAAATAACATAGACAATCTAAAGTCAATATTTTAATATTATATTAGTTTAAGTATAAGTCACAAGCCCAGCAAAATTTCATTTAAAAAATTGTGACTTATGGTCCGGACAATATAACATGGTCCTTGTAATGCTAACACTTGATTTTAAGAGAAAGCGGTTTGGTATTTAGCGGAGTATTTAAGAGGAAAAGCTGAAACCTACAATTTTTCAATAGACCCAAAGAGAATTCTGTTGTTTTTGTTAAAGTTGATAGCGGTTGTGCGAAAGCAGAGGTTTTAGGGCCCATTGTGGGCCATGCGATAGTACTTTGCGACTTGCTTAGAGTGCAAACTAACATAGCTTAGGCTTATGACAGGTTTTAGATGTGATTTACCCTCGACTGGTCAACTGTCCGCTCTTAAGAAAAATGTGTTAGTCGTCGCATTTGCATAAAGGAATCAAAAAGTCTACCAAGGTTACAATGTCCAAATGAAGAATTTTAACTTTTGGACTTAGTAGTTTTTTTAAATATTTTTGTTTGGTGCCACTTTCTGTTCAGGAACAGTCCAGAAACAATACAGTATATACGTGTAATAACACAACAAAACAATTTGAAAAAGATTCAAGGGTGTGGTTCGCAAAGTGAGAAGCATTTTTGACAATGAGCAATTTAGGTACAGTCTGTATCCAATTTTCCGAGTATCCCACCTGCCAAATGCTATCTCAACTGGGAATTCTTGTCCAGGTGGGGGTATGTAAACACATTCACACACACCATGTGCTCGCATAAGGCAGGGAAAAATAATACCAGCGCGCACAGACAGGTGCGTCTCAGTGTGTGTCCACTTGCAAAGCTTTCCTTCCTCTCTCAATAACCAATGCGGCACACAAATCCATCAGGCACTTTCATACACTGTCACATTCAGATACACACCATAGATTTCCACGCACAGATACGCACTCACACAGCTGAAGCATGGTCCCAGATGGTGAATGACTATGTGTATAGCCTTGGGATCCGTGAGGATGCTGGAGACATCTGCTCCACATGGGCTCATGGAGAGATGGGGGCGGCACCGAAGGCAGGGAAAACGTCCATGATTTCATATTAGCTCCAAATGATTGTTAAATAAATCAAACACCGGGAGGGCTTCCCCTGCTGCGTCGGTGATATGTTAGGCCCCAAGATGCATAGCAGGAGTCGTGAAAGTTCCCCGACTTTCCTTAACTTGTTTGAACCTAGTCTCAATTCTTTCCCTCCGAAATGGGGTGTGTATCTGTTTGCTTCAGAGGCGCATCTGGTGGCAGGCCTGTTAGTGCAAAGAGACAGAAGGGTCATCGGGGGAGCGCTTGATTGGTTGCCAGTGGAACACCAAAGCTTGCCAGGAGTGAAAATGTGCAGTTGTGGCACGGGCGGACATGTGAACCAGATTGGCAGACGGCTTAGTCTCTGAAGTGCTAAGACATTTTCTTTTACATCCTCCTGATGGTAACGACAGTGTTTTAAGGGCCCAGATGCCTGTCGTCAGCAGATTTCCCATCTTCCTCTCATGATTTCTGATCGTCAGCTTCAATCAATACGTGCATAAGTCCAGACATTCTGCTAAACATGCTGGATGTATCTTGCTCTGAGTCACAACACTACATCATCCCCACCAGATGTTTTTTTTCTAATTCGCCGACTGTATCCCACTCTTTTATTCTGAGAAGCCTTTGCATTTTGCTAAAAACTCACTTATTCACATTGTTTGTTACTTATTCCTGACATACCTGAAGAGGCGCCAAGAAGCTGCCAAAAAGAATTTGGTCTTCAGCGAATTACAGCGGTACCTTGAGATACAAATGACATGAGTTAGAATATCTTTGACGAGATGCTTTTTAGCTAATTGTTTTACTTTCCCAGATGAAGTGGCTCAGGCATCTGTTTTGGATACCTCCCGGACACCTCCCTAGTGAGGTGTTTTGCGCATATCCTACTGGGAGAAGGCCACGTGGCCGAGCCAGGACACAATGGCTAGACTATGTCTCTGAGCTGGATGAAGTGGCTGGGCAGAGGGAAATCTGAGCTTCTCTGCTGAAGCTGCAGAAACAGAGAGAAGGATGAACGGATGTAGAATCATTACCAATTTAAAGCAACTACGTAGCTTTGTAACTGATTCTAATACTAGCAAAGAATACTAAACCCTGTGGAATGCTAATGAATTCCACACCTCCACAACCCTTGTGAGGATAAGCAGTATGGGGAATGACTATTTGAAATAGATTTTTTTTTTGTGATTTTGTTATTTATTTATTATGTTCTAAAGGGTGATCAGTCAAATTCCCCACTAATAATGAGAGTTTACAATATGAATATTTGGTGTCCGGAGCTCCAAGTCCAAGCTTATATTCCTTTACCGAAACGTCGTACATACTCGTCATCTTAAGTGACATATGCACTGTACCTACTGCTAGATGTGCTTTTCTAATCTCAGTCATTCCCAGTTTATTTTAGGTTAGCCTCTCATCTCTTCCCTGTTGTGGCTGTTAGTGTCAGAAGCTGGATGTGCGGTTGTCTTCATGCTTGGAATGTATCTGACAGCAAAATACTCCCACATAGCCTTGCTACACTGGGGTGGGGGTGTAGAAGAAAAGAAAATGTATGTCTGCTGAAGACATAAACGGTTCACACATATTTACTCCCATCTGCTTAATACTTAACTCTTTCACACTGGGAGGGTAGGTTTTTGCACGCCCCCGCGCCTTCCATCCACTTTCACACGTCTCCAACTGGAAGAGGATTCATATTTTATGCCCCGTTCGTTGCGGAACTGCACAAAAATAGACAAACCACAACCAGAATCTGACAAAAACTTTGCAAGGTGAAAAGTTATTATATCACTCAGTCGTCTGGAAGATTAGAAGTAACCCCCCCATATAAGAAATATCTTTTCTTTTTTAGCATTTTTTGTTACATGTGTGTCGCTTTAGCAAGTGAGTGCCCCCGCCAGATAATAGGCTTATTTAAATATATTATGACATCCCGATTTCATACACATCGCCAAAGCGACGCATGGAAAAACAAAACAGTGCTGCATTTCTCACAGGTTCTGCTTTGCTCTCACTGGCTTTGCTCCCTCGCATATTTTCATGTCTCCCACGTGCTTGAGGCCTCCCTTTTGCTTTCCCTCCCGCCGTCTTCTCTGTCCGTCTGCTTGTCTTTCGCACTCAGCAGCTGCCGCGTCCATACTGTACAGTTTGTGCTATTTCTGAATGAAGCCCTCTTTTCGTGCAGCCAGGCTGCGGGCCTGGCAGTGACCAAAAACCGCAACTCGCTGACTGTGGCTCAAACAGTGGCCGCCTTTTGGCTCTGGCACCTGAAAAAGACTAGAGAAAGAGAAAGGAACCTCAAAACATACAGTGGCACAGTTCGAGGTTATTGTTGCTACAGATGTGCCTTGGCTCTCAAACAAAGGCTAGTTTGATATTGGCTTCAGTTATTTCCCCCCGACCCCTCCATTTTTTTTTCCTCCCTTTTGAAGACATGCTTGTAAAATATTGCCCGGACCATTGCTTCAAAGTTGGGAGCTGGGAATCCTCAGTCTGAATGAGTTATTGCAGCAGCAGGAATCACAAAGAATTCAGATTTTTTTTCCATTTTTTTTAAACAATATATTTGTGAATGAGGCAATCAGGCAGCACTGTGTCCCCTGATTGGCTCTTTCAAATTGATGGTAGCCCAAATGAAATCCCATTTGATAAGGCTAAAATCAATAAGGCATAGTCAAAATTCATGACATATTGTTGATTAAAACCACCTCTCTTTTTGTTGATACAATTTTTCCTTTTTTTTCTTTTTTAATTTTATTATTTTTTTATTTTTATTTTTATTTTTTACCAGGACTGTCCTCGCCTGGTTCACTTAAGAAGCCGGGGAAGTTTGATTTCAACGCCCTGTCTTCCCAGAGGTCCCCCCGCATGGCGTTCACACACCACCCGCTGCCCGTGCTGGCAGGAGTGAGACCAGGTGAGAGAGCCCTGCCACCAAGCCAAGAACCCTCTCAGGCCCCTTTTATATTCTTGTCTGAAAAAGAGAGAGAAGGAAAGGGAGATTTGTACCCCAAAAGCAAAGGAATTCCTCTAAAAACATTCAAATCCTGCAGTTGCACCTGCTGAGTTTTCACATGTTTAGTTTTACTGCTATATCATCATGGCTTCCCAAGTTTTTCTCTCTCTCTCTTTCAGTCTATCTTTATCCATTCATTGTTTTTTTTTAACACCACCATTGTGCTTTTGTGGTTTAATACTCTCACTGCATGGTACCATTGCTCCATCCATGCTTTTGCCTCCATGCTTATTAATCCAATTATCACAATTGAATGCCATGTTTGGTTTGTTATTTTAGTTGTTGTTATGGCTTATAAGGGTTTTTAATGACAATGGTGTGTGTACAGCAGTACTCAGCCCCAGGCCACACTCTACTCTTGGCAAAATGAATACTTTATACTTTATAACTAAAATGTTATAGAGTGTAGAGGAGGCCTAGGCTAAGAAAAATGTTTTAGCTATTTCAGTTTAGTGTGGTCAGAGTTTGCTAAACAGATACATATAGGCCAATGTGATAATTTACATACGTGGTTTTCCTTTGAATAATGCTACATTCACTGCCATCCATCCCATCTGAAAGGGTTTTAATTAGGGATGCTCCAATCACAATCTCCTGCCAGATTACCGATTTCTGAAAACGCCGAATTTCCAATATATATTGTTTGCTAATCCCAATATAAAAAAACCAGCGTGCACGTCAATATTCCAATCATTCTTGTTTTGTTAAAAAAAACTAAACTTTGCCTGAGACTATTTTTAACTGCAGTAGTTCTGTAAAAGCAATAATCCAAAAGTAAAAAACTAACAACCCAAGTAATAAATTATAAATTAACTTTAAAAATTGAAATGCAGTCATATTATGCTTTATAAAAGGAAAAGGTTTTAAGAATATAGATTAATTCATTTTCTGAAGAAGAGAATGACTAAATTATAACAGTTCTTTGTCAAATCTTCATGTCTTTTAATGTTGAAAAACTTTGAAAGTGAGACAAATGTGTGCATTGACTAAACCGGTATTATCTGACTGAATGTATTCATAAAGAAAAGAGAGTAATGAGGCCATTTAGCGGCTACTAAACAAATTCCACTCCTTCGCACAGTAATGCAGCAAAGATTGGCAGACGCTATGATTGTAAATGTCAAGTCGGTGTTAGAAAGTAAGAAAAAAATCAGTTACCTACCAAAAGCAACCCGCAAAGTGTATGAAATCTCCAACCGATCAATCTATGCACCACAACTTTTGAAGCCCTCAATTGAAGGATTTTGTTAACTGTGTGTTTTTTATGGTGTTTTACAATGAATGAGAGTTTTAAACGAGGTCGATAAAACTAGTGGTGGCCAGACTTAAGCAAAGTTCATGGAAAGTGCTTTATTTTGAGAGAAATCTTTTACCGCTCAACATGTTCAATGTTGTCCTCACTTGTACTTTTATTGAGAGAATATTTTCACAGAAAGGCAAAGAATCTTTCAGTGCGTTTCCAGTGACGTCTTTTGATTGAGGCACAAAGGGCAAATTGTCCTCGGAGCATTTTGCTCCAATAGCATATCCTACTGGGTTTCTCCTTCTCCACTCAGAGAAATTTCCAACGTCCCTCCAACGTGAACTTTGCCAACAAGTCCCTGAAGGCTGACGGGCTCACTTTTCAAAGGCATAAATACGTCCTCTGCTCTCATTCCATTTGACTCTCAAAGGGAACAGCTTGGTCTGTGGCCAAACCGCACCTACTATGTAAAGGTCATTTGCACTCACTGCCCTCATGTTGAAGCGTATTGAATTTTATTTCCAGCTTTCCCAAAGGTATATTTAGAAAATATACTCAAGGACGTGCCTTCAACCACCGAGCATGTTTTGCTCAAGCGTCCAAGAAATTAAACGTCGCATTTTAATTGAGATCCAACTGGAGTTGAAGCCACTGCCTATCAAGACTGCGAGCTGAGTGGTTTTGGCGTAATCGAGCAGCTGTAATGAAGCGGTGTTTTGAGCTTGCCTTGGTTTGCCGTCTCACACACACGCAGACACGCGTGTGCATGTGTAAATTTACGCTCTTGTCTGCGCGACAATGGCTGCAGTCCAAACGGAATGTCCCTTGGAGGCCTCACTTATATAAAGTGCCTGGAGGAAGACAGGAGAGCGCAGTGAAAAGAAGGAGGTGAATACACAGAGAGATGCTTCTCGTAACCAAGGCCCATTTTTGAAGGCTTAGAAACGCTTCGCTCCTGTTGTGTAGGTCCAGTGTGTTCACGGCTAAGTGCTTGATTGTTTATGTCTCGTTGTTGGCGCTGGATACGTATGGAGAGATGCCAGGCAGACTGCCGTCTGATTACACTCGTCTGGAGAGATCGCCACCATTGTGCCAGTGATTACGCACACAAGCCTTGTATGTACGTTGAAAACCTAAAATTGAAGCCCGACACGAGTTTAAGCATCGAAAAACAGAAGTGGACACATTTCTCACTCTTTATACTTTAGTAGTACAGATATTTGAAATAAAAAGTGAGTGAGCCACCATTTTTGGTTGTTTTTTTAGCATCCTTGAGCATCCGTGGGTTTGTAACAAACATTGTTTAATCCGTTCAGTTTTAGCTTTTTTTGAGTATTAACTCAGGGCCACACGGTGGACAAATGGTTAGTACGTCTGTATCACAGCTGTGATATTGAGGGTTCAATCCTCGGTGGAGTTCTTATGTTCTCCCTGCCCCTATGTCAAAATCAAATCAAATCAAAAGCCTTTATTGTCATTATACAACAGCTGCGTATAACGAAATTATTGGTGCTACTCCACAAAGTGCGTGTTTCTCAGTAAAAACATAAATCAAAAGTAAAAACATAAATAAGTAATATAAAAAAGTCACGTCCGGGCAAAGTAAATACTAAAATATTGCACAATCGAAGATATTGCACATTGTTATTCCACACCCCGAAGTTATTGCACAGAAGGGATTCTGGGTTTTGTCCTGGTGCTTTGATTTTTTTCCCACAACCCAGAACCACAAGTCGTAGGCTGATTAAACATGCCAAATTGTCTGTAGTTGTGAGTATTAACTCCTTGACTGCTATTGGCAGCGATAAACATCCAATCCAGGAGTTTTTTCGCTTCTTTAAAATTACTGCTCTACTAACAACTCTTTTCTGAGCATACAATGTCTGAATAGCTTTGTTCCAATTGGGGGTAAGCATTTAGATGTGCTTTTTTTTCAGAGGAATTGGATCGGAAATCATCCAAAAATAAGTGATCAGAGCATCCCTATTAATACTTTACACCGAAATCTGACAATGCGAGAAAGTTTGGCCAACTTGAGCCTTTGTGATTTTCAGCCCACAAGAAACAGTAGGTGACAGACAAAATCACAGATGCTTGTTTGCCAGGCTCCCCTCACCTAGCAGCTTGTCGCTCTACTTGGCCTTGCCAAATTACCAACGCCATAGAATTGTAGCCGACCAGACAGACAGTGGAGACAAGTGTGCTTCTGTGTGTGTATATGGCTGACTGGTTGATGAATGTCTCAGGAGGTGTTTTGTGGCCATTTGGGGGCAGAGGGGGGATCCTCTGACAAGCTCCAAGCTTCAGAGGAAAACCACACTGTGAGTTTACGCCGTTGATTGATTACACCTCACTGACAACCAATCAAAAGTGGGAAAAATCACACAAAGTGTGTTTTTGTATGTGGTTCTTTCCTTTCTGTGGTTTCATGAGGCAGCAGAAGGTGCAAAAATATACAAATATATACCGAGTGAGGAAAATGTATTTGCATGGGAAAAGATGGCTGGCGTGCAGAGTACATGGAGATTTATTTGGCCAATGTGTAAAGTGAGTAGGGCCAGATGTTGCACAATAGCCTACCACAAAAGAACGTCACGGCTATTTTCTATGTCACGACAATTATAGGCCAGCGTGGTAAAATTATACGTAATGGCCACTACTTAGTTAAAGCATATGTCTTATTATGGGTTTGCAAGGAATATACGCTACGCCGTGTTTATTATTCTACTGAAACAATAGACTGTATCATTGTAGTTTAACATGACTCTCGCTGATATTTTCCATCCGTTCCCTGTGCCCTTCCTGGTTATCTCCGCAGGGAGCCCCCGTGCCTCAGCGTCAGCCCTGCACTTCCCTTCCTCCTCAATCATCCAGCAGTCCAGCCCTTATTTCACCCACCCTACCATACGATACCACCACCACCAGGACCCGCTAAAGGAATTTGTGCAGTTTGTGTGCACTGACAGCACAGGACAGCCAAGCGCACAGGTGAGTGAAGGGGGTGATGGGATAGATAATCAAGGTTAGAACCAAGAAGACGGATCGGCGAGCACCGAGGAGAAAGGGAAGGGAAATTTAAAAATTCTCTCAAGTGTATTGAGTTGGATTGGAATTGAACATTTCAGTGATAACAAATAATGCAGAAACAGATTATGTGACAATGTTGGTTTGGAGTTGAAACACAGGAAACAGAGGCAAGTGGAACATTTGCATTTGCAATTGTTTAATCATACAGTTCATACCTGTCAACCTCTGCCGATAACTGCCCTTATAAATGATTATGATTATATTATTAATCATAATCATTTATAAGGGCAGTTATCGGCAGAGGTTGACAGGTATGGTATATATGAATTGATTTGAAAGTGTTGGTGGGACCAAGGATTGCACACAAATGCATAGTATTTTTGTTTACGTTATTACAGGTAATTGTGAAAGATGATCATTTAAACGCCACTGCTTTTTCATGAGGGTTTCTACACATCTCAAAATCCATTTTAGCATAACTTGTGTTTCACAAAGATATTGAAAGGTAGAGCTAAAAGAAGGAGAGAGTCCTACTTTTTTTCCCAACGACAACCGTGTCCTTAAACCGGATCCTAGGGCTGGTGTTGTGGTCAGAGTCACTGTGACCCCACTGTGTCATGGGACGATGCAATAAATGCAGCTCATGCGAGAGAGAAAAAGATCAGGCCGAGTTAGCGGTAAACCCACAGAGGGTCAAATTTAACTTTGTTTAAAAGCGCTCCATAAACGGCCATGGAAACGCTTGGAAAATTACAGTCGCATTCCAGCTGTCATTCAATGTGAAGCGACTGAGCTCCAAACAATGACACGAAACCTCTCACGGGGAACGTTGTATTTTTTGCACCAAACATGCTGCAGGATTAAGATGGGGAACGAAAGCAACCTTGTTTTATGCAGCGTCCTGTCATATAGGGGTTTTGAAATTTCCATACTGAGGAACTTATTTTCTAAGGACCCCTTTATAAACATTACATCAGCTAAACATATCGCAATTATCATGTGTCCCTAAATGCCATGGGTATTATCGTTTTTTTCCACCTTAAATAACATTTTTAGTGGCTTTGACAATTTTTAACGTCCAATGAGGGGCCTGCAAGCTGAGTCTTAAGAGCCATGTGTGGCTGTTTTCATCCTGATTTAAAACAAGTGTATTATGTTAGTCAGTCAGATGGAAAAAAACAAATACATTTTAATTAGATCAAATATGATACAATTTTTGCCTGCTGATGTGCACTGATTTCACTGGAAACAGGGCTGAGTAGTTTCGGTACTTTTCAAAAGCACAGTCAGTCTTGCCATTTGGCTGCTTTATTAACTAGTTCACTGACATTGATGGCAATAGTGATCATTAATTTGCCAGAGCTTCCCAGAAACAAAATAATCAGATGTCTATCTCCATCAATGGCAGCCGATTATTTGGGCAACTTTAACTGGATACTTTTCCAACTAAACCTAATATAGCAAAAGACACAATCACTTAGCCAGTCACTCTGAACATTGCCCAAGAGACCATTTGTAAGTCCAGAAGGAAACTTTTGAGCTCAGGTATTTAAGATAAAATGACAAATGTGGGGAACAAGTAGGTTACTTAGGTTGCATTACCCCAGTGCTACACATATGAAGGAATGTCAAATGTATCTAATACATCGCTATCACACCAGAGCTAGGTAGGGGAGTGTGATCGGGTTGGCGTGGTTGGTTTTATTTACATTCTGACATATTTCTGCACATGCAAAAAAAATAATTATCCAGCACCCACGATTCATGGACCCATTTTGAGAACTGCAGCTCTACACCGCTACTGTAAACTTGGCCTTCATGTTTTGACCCGTTAACTCTGTGGCACCTGAACTAAAACTAAAATGCACTTCCACAAACTCTGCACAGTTGACACCACTAATTGATTCAATTGTATGATTACACAGTGACTGTCTACTTCTTCCCTTGTGAAAAAGATGTTCTACACTTTTGTTTCTCTTCTTTACGTCTTCCATTCTTTTTTGTCAGGCTGTTGTTAGTTTACAATTAGGCTCTGTCTGTAAGTGTGTTTCTTTGTTGCTCAACACCACTGTGCACTTGTGTTTGTTGTTGCCATCTATGTGTCCGTAGTTGGATGTGTGTTGGATGTCACTCTTATGTAGCTTATGTGGCTGACTGACTCCCTTACGTAATGCCGGAGGGGGCGTGTTCCGTCCTGCTCACCTTGTCTATATGGTCCGTCTGCAGCCTAATGGAGGTGGCCAGAGCAAAATGCCGGGCTCCTTCCTGCTGCCCCCGCCACCCCCGGTGGCACGCCCTGTGCCCCTCCCTATGCCCGACTCTAAAACCATCAGCACGCCCACCGACGGTGGACTCAGCTCACCCGCATCTCCGTGTAAGTCACTCCCACTCCCCTCCACAAACCCCCATGACTGCCCCAGGGTCCCCAGAATTATCGTTGACGCCAAACCAGAATGTAACAGTTCCCGTTAAAGACCGCTTTTTTTATGCCACTTCAATTCCCTTAATTGGCACGTAGGAGTCCAAGAATTTACGTGCGATAGTGACACAACCGGATTTCGACTTAAAATAACACACGACTATGCACAAATTCAGGATTACTACGATGGCTACTCCTGTAGTTTTCCGTAGACTGGCCTTGAGCTGCTTCCAGTAAAATGGCCATCTGCTCCAAATCTCAGCAGCCCCTGGAGTTACCCCAGTTGAAGGACTCTATCGAACCACATTTAGGCCAAACGTTATTAGACGCCACGCCTTCCTTCGCCATACCGAAGGTCCTCTTTCCATCACTTCTGTATCCCTTTCTATCACTCTGAGCTTCAGTCTCTTTTTCTCTGCTGGTGTCTTTGCGTTTATTCCCTACCCTTCCTTCTTGTATTCTAGCTTCTCTCGCTCTCTAGTGTTGATTTTCATGCTTTCACCGCAAGAGGCAGCGTGATCTCCACCCCCTCTTTCCGTTGGCTTTGTTGGGTTGTGTATAGTTTGTTTGGGGTGGGGTGGGGGCAGAGCAGAGCAGTGCTTGACCCCCATGCACGTTGCTTCTGTAGCCAAAATGCTTTTGATCGACACAGGCCATGCATGTCAGCCTAACAGAGGCAATACGCCCCTTTCTCCCTTTCTCTCTTTCTTTTTTATTTTATTTATTTTTGCTTTATTTGATGTATTCTCAGTTTTTTCCACCCCTTTTGCTTCTCTTTTCCCTCCTTTGTAGGGGAACAAAATTAGGGCAGTTGGCGTGGACTCCAAAAAACAATCTTTAAAAAAAAAAAAAGATAAAGTTAACCATGTCCTAATTTAGCACACCCAAACCCGTGTTATATTTTCTCACAGATCTCGCAATACTTAAGAGCTAGAAAAATATGAAAATCACAATATATGGAGAAAAGCTTAAACATGAATATTGAGGATTAGGTACACACTGGGGGAGAAAGGGAGAGGAGTCTTTAGGGGTTGGTTGACCGGTTGGCTGGTTGATTGATTCTGGTTGACTGGTTGGCTGGTTGGTTGTTTGGTTGCACTCACACAGGTGCAGTGAAAGAGTCGGGCCATGGGAGAGGCACTTCACAAGGGGGCGCCGGACGGAGCAAACGAGGCACCTTTTCATCTGTTTCGTTTTGACTTTCTCTCCTTCTTTCCTGTCACCCAACACACTCCCACCGTTCTCTGCTCTCTTCAATTGACATGTCACTTTATTATTTATTTATATTGACATATAAATAAATAGGAGCCCTCGTCACCCCTTTTTTTGGTTTCTCGCTCTGGTGGCTGTTGGGACATTCGATTTTCCTTGCAAACATTCATTCGTAAAGATATCTATCACAACTGTAGTTTGGCACATATGCTCATTTACTGTCTGTCATACCCTGTCACTGGTAAACCCCACCCAGCCATCCGCACCCCCAGTCAGATCCACTCAGCCACGCTGGAGTCCAGTGGACACAACTGCCCTAAATTTGATCCTGTGACATCAGCACCTGGTGTCACCTGCTCTTCATCAAGCCTCTAAATGTAAACGGTTGCCACCGGTGTTGAATCCGGTTCTTCTGCTGGTCACCCTATTATTATTTCTACAGTGGGTCCTCAGTGGTTTTGTATGATTACGGGCCCGGGGGCTGCTGAGGATCATTAGCGACTATTTGGAATCGCTTCCCCATGTTAGCACTCTTCATTACAGACTCTACATCCCCTGTGTAACCACAAATTACATGGCTAAGTAAAGGCAAATAACAATTAAGTTGCCCGCAACATGAACAAATCATCCATATGACTAAGCGCACATCAGTCTCACCGGCCCTTACCGTCTTATCCCAATAGTTCATCTGACAGTAATCTATTGACATGCACTTGAACTGACACAAAAAAATGTCGATTAATGCTGATGAGAGCATCAAACGCTAGTGTGAGCTCAGTGTGTATGTGTTTGTGTAAAAGCATGTACACACTTGTCTCTCTCTGTTTGTAGCATACTCCACGCCAGGCTCCACAGCTCCCAACCGGTTTGTCGGCATCGGAACACGGGACAACTTTCTGAATATCCCCCAGCAGACTCAGGTACCCTGCCAGCTTCCCTCATTCAACTAACACCCGCCCGTCCACCTCCGTCGCCTGTGTCTCCTCATCGCTCGTTTCAAGCATGCACACTCTCACACTTGTCTCAATAAAATGTGCCGACGTGGCTTTTCAAGGGGACAAGCGGGTCTTTCACAGCAATGTGGATATCATTAGTTTTGACCCAATTCATGAGGCTGCATTCAAAGGCTGTCCTAATTGGATAGGGTTTTTAAACATACCCCTCCCTCTTTGCATGCTTTTTGAAGGTACAAAACTAAAGATATCATTATTTTCAAATAAGGGGGCAAGAAAATGCAGGGTTCACTCCAACAATTAAATCATGATTACAGTAAATATTTGCACATATCACACTTTGAGTCGCATAGATATCAAACAAATGAAACAGTATGAGTGCGTTTTTCCCCCCTACATAATAATGTTAGGTGAGTAATGACAATAATTAGCCACTTATATACTAACCTAATTAGGAGAGCGTGTTAACAACAGGTATATAAGTGAATAAACAAAATTAGCAACATAGGTGTTTCCTTAAACTTTATTCCAGGGTTTTTTTTATTCCCACCACAGCGAACGTCAAAGATGACAATTGAAACACTCACGCGGTAGATACGAACGTAATGACTGCTCACATTAAACGTTCAGATGGTTACTATCGCATTCAAAAGCTGTAGGGTTAAGTAGCATCTTTTCGAGCTGATGTCATCTGTCAAAACAAAGCAGAAAAACGTGAGGCTCTCAAAACACTTAGGCTGGATATCCAGCGCAAACATCAAAGCAACAACAAAGCTTGGATAACATTAGGAGGTGTTGGATTTGGGGGGGGTTAGATTGGGTTTTTGTAGTCCTGAATTTTTCCCCTTGGGATTTGTCCCTGTAATTGCCCATTGAGTTCAACTGTCTTGTCTCTCCTGCTCGTCCCCTATTTTGTCACCGCGGTGTTTCTGATTCTTTCATCAACCATGCTCTGTCTATTTAAACCCCGTGTATTTGTGAGTTCTTGTCGGATCGTCTCCCCTGTTCAGTCCTGTTCCGTTTCTGTAATGCCATGCTCTGTTATCGTCTCACCCCCTCCTCATGCCCCTATATTTCACATGGAAAGAAATGATGCTCGATTATTGTTCGAAGTTGATGTCCATTGCGTGTTAGCATTAAACAAGTCAACTTTGCTTAGTTGTTTAGACTGGTCAAAAAAAAAACAATGCGACTTTCTTTTATTACATCCTCTACGTGAATAAATAATCGTTATCTATAGTAGACAAGTCCTCGTTTTCAAATCAATTCATTGAAATTGCTGCCACTCCTGAGATGCAACTCATCCACAAACATGGCCAACTCACAATCAATGTGGTATTATTTTGTGGCACTTTCAGTCCTTGAATGTGGAGACGTGACGCTTTTTAAATTGGATCATATTCTTTGTGATCTGCTTCAAAGGTCTGAATGTTCTCATTTCACTGGCGTTTCAGTGGCGTCTGCTTTGATATTGATGTGTTCACAGCACTTTTCTCAACCAGAATCATTAGCTCAGACACGGCGGTTGTTTGAGTTGACATCATAGCTTTCCACATCCAAGACATTGCTGTGAAATACCCGCAGGGGTGTATTATAGTGGGCTGGATATTGGTCCTCGCCCACCTACACGGATTCATTTTATACTCGTACGAAGGCCTTAAGTTTCAGTACCGGTTACAATTTCTATTCCTTCAGTAGTTTCCCTGCCGTGAAAGTAAACAGCGCCAGTTAGTTAGAGCTGGATCAGTGTTGATTTATCTCCACAAGGCCCCACAGTGTGTATTAGGGCAGCGTGTGAGGCCACTAGAGCACTACATTGTGGTTTTTGCCTTGGCTGCTCTCTGCTGCTGGGCTGCCGTGTCTTGGGCCCCCTCCATCACCAACACAACTTTTCTCATTAGGGGCTAACCGCACCTGCCTGCAGCCAACTCTCATCTGCCGTCCTTTCTACACACATGGAAGCAATCTGCATCCCCCTCCCCGTTCCACGGCTCTGCTGGGCTGCCGCAGCACATCCCCCCTCTAGCTTTCCCCTCCTGCTGCTCCCTCCTGTGTTTTCAGGCTCCCCACCTGCAACACTCTTCCGCAGATGTAGCCCTGGCACAGAGGGGGCATTCAAACCCCGTCCAAATGTGTCCGAGCGAGCATCGTACGCACGCACGGACACGGAACCCCGTGCCAAAACTCTTGCCCCTCGTTTTCCCCCTCATGACGACAGCTTACATCTGTTCTCGAGATCTTATTATCCTTTACAAATTATATATATATATATATAAATAAACTCACTCGCCCTAACAAATAGGACAAAACAAGATTTCGCAAGCTGTCTTGCATTTATATGAAATTTGGTAGCATTTGTGATCTGGCAAAGCAAAATGAAGAAAAACGGGGGGGGGGGGAAGTTCACAGAGTAAAATTTGAGATGGGAGTTTTTTTTCAATAATTGTTTCATGAGAACCACTTTTATAGATTTCCATTATCGTGAAATCATAAAATGGCATATCGTAAGAGGATCTCAAAGGGTTTTTTTCATGTCTACCTAATGTTCTGCTGCTCAGAATGTCTGATTGTGCATGTTGTGCTTTTTAATATTGCTATTTTCCTATGCTACACTATTACCCAATTCTATACTTTTTGCATAACTTTCCATTCCTTAAAAAACATGGATGTTTAATCTCGAAAAATATTCAAGGTTGTCCACTTTATAACTTTTTGTGTTCCCTCTGCTGATGACCTTGTCACACTAGACTGATCAAACATTTCCCTTTGAAAAACAACCTTGTTTGTTAGACAAAATAGCATTGACAGATGCAGTTTGAATTTTAGGCTCATCCCAAAATGTATTTTCCCCAGCCCAATATCCCTAAATTGTGTGAGTAGTGTAAATTCAATAGTCTGGCGGTCCCAAAAATTTTTGGTGCTGCGTGGACGAGGTCCATGTCGGCAAAAAAAAAACTTCCAAGCATAATAGCAGTTATTTATTATTATTATTATGATAGCAACTTCCTTTCTCTTCTCATTTCAAGTAGAAGGGCGAGATTGAAAATGTTAATATTTATTTCTCTGATGGACCGGCACCAGGTGGCTCTTGGACCGGTACCGACCCATGGACCGGTGGTTGGAGACCACTTCAATAGTCCACGCCGATGCTTAAAAAGGAACGAAAAAGCAGTCTGATGTGCTCTCTGGTGGCAAGACTTGAGTAGTGCAGTCAGAGCGGTGTCAGTCGGAGAGTGGCCAAAAAAAGCATGGGACAAAACACTCGGGAGAAAGTAAAAGAAAAAAAAAGAGCAAGGGAGTTAGTTGAAGCTCACTGCACTCCACAGTCACGTCCCGACTGTCTGGTTGCTGCTGGCAACCAGACATGATGTCATAGGCTGTTGGACTTGGACGAGCAAGGGGGGGGCCTTGGGTCACTTTCCACTGCCAAGGATTACATTGGGAGGGTGATTACATAGAGCGGAAGAGAGTAGGGGGTTAATGGAAGTGGCGACCAGAAGGAGGAATCGGCTACAATCACTAAAGAAGCGGGCTGAGTCAAAAAAGACGGAGAATTGGTGAAACTTTAGTTTAAACTAAACTGTGGGACAACAACCGATTTGCCGCGCTTCTCAGGTCGAGAGGCCTGTGGAATGTGAGCAGAAGCCAGAGCACATCGGCCTGTGCCAAACTTTCACTCATAGAGTAGTTTTTAGCCCATTGTTTTTAATAATATCATGTAGATTATTCATCAGTCTTCTGATATGGATACACTTTCATGTATGATTAAAAAAGAGTAGAATTATTGTTGCCTTGCTATTTCTAGTTTTGAATAACACAAGTTTTTTGATGAGAAAATGACTTTGCACCTCTATTTTAAAACAGCCAATGCTGATGTGTACAGTTTTACTGTTTTTGTTGGTATTTTTGTTTTTCATACTGTCTTGTACAGCTGAGCTAAGTTAATATTCAAAATAGGAATCATAGAGTGCCACCTGGTGGTGTTCAAATTATTTCAACAACTACATATGACCTTTGCATTTTGGCGTCTAGAAAAAATGAAAGGAACCTAGGAGAAGAAAATAATTCAAATAGTTTGAGATAATATCATATTAATGATTTTTTAATCTCATTTTGTTCAGTTTGTGAGAAGTTTTAAAATAACTATGCCATTCCGCTCTGTGGTTAAGTGGTTATAGCATGTCGGCCTCACAGTTCTGAGGTCGAGGGTTCAAACCCAAGTTTGGAGTTTGCGTGTTCGCCCAGAGCTTGTGTGGGTTTTCTCTGGGTACTCCGCTTCTCGCCCACATCCCAAAAACATGCATGGTAGGCCAGTTGAACACTCTAAATTGCCCCTAAGGTAAGAGTGTGAGGGTGAATAGTTGTCTGTCTCCTCGTGCCCTGCGATTGGCTGCCCACCGATCCAGGGTGTCCCTTGCCTGATGCCCAGTGTGGGCTGGGATAGGCTCAAGCACCCCCCACGACCTTACAGTACAGAAAAGGAATTAATTGCGGCATTGGATTTTTGAGGCTGCGGTGGAAATATTTGCTCTGTTGTCAATCCCATTTATTTTGAGGGTTTTCCGTGCAAGTGCAGACCAGTAATTTGTAGTCTTCATTACCACCAGATTAATGATACTTGACTAATTCTATTTTCCTTTTCTCCTCCACAGTCTTGGTTCCTCTGACGAGGTCTCATCGAAGCAACAGCTAAAACGGTGTCATGAAAATTGGAGAAAAAAATGACCAAGAGCAGACTGCTGACACTAAAAAGGTCTCCCTTTGGCCCACATTGTACAAAGTACGACTACAGAACCCACAACCCAATTGCTCCCCCGATCCAGCACCATTTGAACTGGAACATTCATATTCCCCTCCCTACCCAGACCTCACCTCTGAAATGGTTCAGGCCACCATGAGATGGAATGGACAGACTCGTAAAGCCAGGCAGAAAACGAGGAACTGTCACACGCTCATCAAGGAAATGATGGATAGGAAACACAAATATGGCAACCTGGCAATTGACCAATTTTTACAAATGTGGTTTCTTTTTCTTTTTTTTCTTAAATCCCTTTTATTTTTTTATCATTTTGTCGTCTCCACCATGAATCCCCACGCATTGGCCCGTGAGATTTAAAAAAAAAATGGTAGTCAGTGCTCACCGCCTAAATTGCGCACCTCTTATGATCTTAAAGATCCTGGTGACGCCCACCTACGATGATGACCACCACTCACTCGGGTTCAAGACCACAAACGCAGCCACATCCCCCTGCCCCTCACGCACCTCATTTGCTCAGCCCTGAAGACCCATTAATTTGCGATTGGCCAATCCCCGTGACGCCATCAGATGGTGTGACGTATATGCACTAAGTGGCTGGTCTATTTTGTTTACCTGTCCAAGTATCAGGGCACCTTTTATTTTCTTAATTTCTATTTTTTTATTTTTTTGCGGGGAGGACAAGAAACTTTAGCCAGGTGAAAGCGTTTGCAAAACACCGAGGCTACGTGTGCTCTTTCATCCCCTCACCTATGCACTATTAATTCTCATTAGGGATGAACAGAATTGCACGTGGACGGCCACAATGGCAGTGAGGGGAAGCCAGACAAGCAAATACTTCACAGGGATGTGGCTGCGCATTTAGGTATAGATGAACCCTTCAAATGCAACACACAAACACGCACACATTTGCAACCATCTTCCCTAAAATAGTCTGTCACACAGCAGCACTTCTTTTTAATGAGAATCAAGGATGGGCACAATAATCAGTCAATCATGAATTGGAGCCATTAAAGCAAAATGGAGGAAACTACTTGGCTAACAACTACAGTGAATCCCCATTTATCGCGGTTGTTATTTGAGAGAAAAGTATTCTTTTTAAAAAAATCTCTCGCTTCATCACCTTTTGAACTCGTTTAAATTTATGTATTTTAAAACATCCCACAAATCCGTGTAAGGATAAGAAGTAGGAAAAATGAGTGAGTATTTTTTAACATTATGAATTCACCCCCAACTAAAATTTATTTTAGGTCTGCTGGGAAACTGTTATTGAAAGTTAAAAAAGTTATTTCAAAAGATTTACAGTTACCTGATATTTCTGTAGTAATAGTAACTCTGAGTGCCACAACGATTTAGTGTTTTTTTTTTTCAGATATTTTTATTGTCAAGCTACAATAGAAGCGTTTTAAAGCAGCATGATGGCATTAGAAAATCTGCTCAAATGTTCATCACCGTGCCTTTTTCTGATTCGCATGTCGTACATTCATACAATAATAGTGGTGCAAAAATTTAACCGCGGTAACAGGGGAACACTGTATTTGCTGTCTACATAATTACAAAGTGAAAATTCTAATTACTGAGAAATAGTCATTTGCCCATCCGCCTTCAGGATTTATTTTGACAGGAAGATGCACAAATAACAGCATGAGCTTCCTATTATTGGCTTTCACTTAGCTTGTAGGTTTTTTTTCTTGTGATCTCTTCTTTTATTGGCAGATTCTTTTTTTTTTTTTTGTTTTCTTCCACTTGGATTGCTTCACATGTCATAACACTTTCCGCCGTAGTTTCTTTTTAGAACGCTCCAGACCAGGCCCAGGTTTCAGTGAGTAGATGTCAACTAAACAGGGAAAACCTCTCAAAATCCCTTGCGCTTATGGACAGCACGGTAACAACAGCTCATCACACACAATTCCCTGCGTTGCTTCACTTTATAGTACAGTCAAAGGAATTCATACACACACACACTGACACTTATCAAAAAATGATAAAAGGAGGCCTTTATATTTGGTTCTCCAAAATGCCTTTTTAATGATTTTCATTCGTTTAAGATTTGCCTAAATTGACAATTGTTACATGTAAATTCGTAATTTGCATCATGACACCATCTAACATCAAAAAATAACTAGACTGCCTCGCTGTTGGTTCTCCTTTGCAGGGATAGTCAAGACTGAGACTCAACTCTTTGCCTCTCAAGTAAAATGAACGCTATGTACTAAACGTTTATCAAAACACTAAGATGAAAAAGTGCCTCTGTATTCCCTTCATGCAATTCGTATTCAACTTCAGGTTCTTTAACTGCATGTGCGTGAATGCTCAGTGCTTAAAAAAAATAAAAATTGGCCTCGACTTGGGTTTCCCAATTAAGTGCATAACATATATTGCATCCAAGTGGCAGAAATAAGAACAAAAAATGTACCCATTCAAAAATATAAAATAAAAAATGTGCCTCTTTGATGATAAATAGCAGCAGCCTACTCTTCTGACAATCTTTAAAAAAAATAAAACAATTTAAAACATTTGGGAAACCCTGGTCTGGATGCATATTTATAGAGGACTGTGCAAACATGCTTTTGTAAAGACACAGAGAGAGAGAGATCTTATACATATATATTTATGAGATATGCTCCTTTTTAACTTTTTGCTATGAGCTGGTGGGCAGTCTGGTTATTTTCTGAACCTTCCATTCCCAGAAAGTCATCTTTCCCTTTGCAGTACAAATCCCAAAACGACACCACACACGTGCAGCAGCGCAGCGTTCTAATACCCTAGATGAACATGTCAACAAATTTTGACTGTAGAATTGAAGAAGAAGAAAAAAAAAGTGTTTTGTTTTTTGATGGAAAGTATTATTATTGAGAAATATGTGTCGATTGAGCCACGTGCAATGCATTGGGTAGATCATTGTGTTTGTCTGTTAGAGATTTTTAAGAAAGCTACGAGAAAAGAGAAAAAAAATGTATTTGTCTCAAGTCCATAAGCTCCGGGACTCTAAACTTAGAGGGCCACGATAAAAAAAAAAAAAATCAAAAAAAAAGGCAAAAAAAAATACTTAGTCTTTGTAAGTTGGGGATAATGTTATAATGTTTTTATTTCCTTTGTCTCTCTTTTTTTAATGTTTCTGTGTAATCATTTGTTTATAAAAAAAATTGTGGGAGGGCTGAAGGAAAAAAATCTAGGCAACTTCTCTATCATTAAGTGAAAACTGGTGCTCCTCAAACACTATCAATTCCATTCAGAACTATTATAAACGAATGGTAATGAACAAAAAAAAAATAGCAGCATAACTCCTCTTCTATCTCTCTCTACTATTTGTATTCTTCTATTAAGTGGGGGGAGAGGTTCCCAATTTTCAGAGGAAAATTGACTGTCAGCAACCTTAACTTCAACACCAGGAACTCCAAACATTGGCTAAAATCCACCCAAAAAAAAATCCTCCCGCGATGGCTTTTATTTCTAGTCGTACGGAAACGTACCGTGGCGACGACTAAAAGTAGAACTCTGCTAAAACAAGCGCAACGAGACCATCTTATCCTTGGGCAGCAATGTGAGCCTCTCCCCTGTTGCAACCCCCTGCTCCTGCCCCCACTCCCGCCTCTGTAAATGACTCTTCTAGTGCTTGTGCTGTAGTGTATAGTTTCCCAGCAGTTAAAGGTTGTCCCTTAAAAGTGCCTTTTGTTCACAGACTCCATTTTGTAATCCAGTATTTTGTTTCGTTTTGTTCACCGGTTACGCTCCGGCAAAAACCGTACATTTTAAAATGAACCATTATTGTTCCTCCCTTCTCTTTCTGATATCTATATGCTTCAATATGCATACAGGTATTAAAGGTGTGAATTAGTTCTTTATTGATAAATGATGGCAAGAAAAAGTGTCATTGTTCAGGTGTCGCTTTTTTTCCTTTCTCCCCCTGTCTCCACTGTCTATTTTCTCTTGAGACACTCAACTAGTATGTAACTGTGTGTCCATCACTCTCGCTCACTGGCTCGCTCTCTTCCGCTAAAGGGCGGGATGAAAAAATATATATATTACTGAGAAGCTTTTTTTTTTTTGTCTGAGCAGAATGCAGTTAGCTCACATGTTATTCTTGTCTTTATGCTTCACATTGTATCGCCATACACATCACTTCTGCTTCTCCATTCAACAGCTAATGTACGTGAACAAATGACGCTGACGGGCTTTTGGGGGTGTGTCCTTGGGTGGGGTTTTGGGAAGGCGTGCGTTGGTTAGGAGGGGGTTTCGGGATGGAGAAAAGGCTAAGTAACTGCTCGGGGTTGTTGGAATAGGGGCTGCTCGTACGAGATTGAGTTTGCTCTTTTGTTTTGGTTATTTATTGTTTGGCTTAGTTTGACTTCCCCTATTTTTTCATCATAATTTGGATTTTTTTTTTATATTTGCTATCAGGGTATGCTGTGTTTAAAAGCTCTTTGAGGACAGGAAGCCTTGGACTTAAAATGAAAGCTACAAAAGCACCTTATTGCCGGACTTATCCTGCATGAGGTTGAAGGGAAGGGGGTGGTGGGGTTGCAATTTTGAAAAAGCATCTGTCCACAAATGAATCTCTGCTAAGTATTATCGTTAACGGCGGGTTTTACACAGTAAAACTCTCAGCAGTATTAACCACTTGCAACATAGCGGCCGACCGACTACACGGGAGGTCATTGCGAGCGTGACCTTTTAGCGGGTTCCCCCACTATTTGTCCTCTTCTTTCCCCACCTCATGCTGGACAGCTCCAGGTCTGTGTACTCTCGTTTAGTTTGTTTTCTTAGGCGTGTATGGTTACTGGTGTACTAGCTGCAGCAGCCCCCTCATCCCCCACCCCCCTTTAGTCTCAGCTCCTCTACACCTCTGTCTACGCACCACTTCTTTGTGAGAACACCCCCAGAGCTCTAAGTGAAATGCATGTGTTAATTACAGTTTCTTTTCCATAAGAAGAAAAACGCAGTTTGAAAAGAGCAGTACCCGATTGAATAAAAAAGGATGTTCTTGACTGTACTGGCCTGCTTTCACGACTCATTATTTCTTGTACAACACTACACAAACCCCAAATAGGTGTAATTTAGCTAGTCATGTGTTGATTATGACCAGAGCGAAGGCTGAATTGCCCATATGTTTGTGTAAATATTTAGTCTATATGTACCCTGCTTACTGACAACCGGTTTGGTCTCTCTGCCAAAGTCAGCTGGGATAGAATCCAGCATACTAAAGCGGCCATAGATGCCTTGTCCAGCATAGCCTCTAAACTCATCTCATTAGAAATGTGTTCACGAGGTGAAACAATGGGGCTCATTTAATGGCACATAGTCATAAGAACACTCCTTTCTATGTAAAAGCAGCAAAGATCATTCTCAAGGGTGCAATATGAAACTAAATACTAGGTACCAATTAGATTTGGGGGCAATGAAGTGAGAAAATGAGTTTCACAATATCTTGTCTCATACTTAATCGGTGTGACCACTGTACCAAATACGGTGATGCTTTGAATTTGCCTGCTTAGATGGAAAGGTCCACTTTCTTCGAGTATTCCTTTATTTACAAATGTTATTATGTCGTATCAGCTCGGTGCTATGTGTCCTAGCAAAAAAATGGGTTTGAGTGCCCCATAACCAGCAAGTAAGATCAATGGGAGAAGATTGGAATTTCCCATGATAAGGGTATTCTCAGTTAGAATTAATGCAAAAATATTGGATAAAACCCCTTTAGGTCTCTCTCTTGGTGCAGATTTTTATGGACACCTAGAGTTTAATTTTCCCTAAACCGTGTACATTAACATTCAGATGATACCAATTTTAAATTGCGTTTTAATGTGGTAAATTACCACTTGAAACCGGAAAACAATGGTTTACATTTCTTCTCTTACGGAAGTAAACAAAACTCTCCGGCGAGACTTCCGGTCTACATTTTGCAATCACAAGAATTTAGGACACGGAACTACTCGGTTGCGCGTTTCAGATTCGTGTCACCTATTTTGTCGGATAAAAAACTTAAGAGAATTTATTTCATGACGAGACATCAGATCTTCATCGGGCTTTTTTTTCTTTCTCAGGAGGCATAAGAAAAGCGAAAACAGCTAGAGCTAGTTGCTTCGAGTCCAGGTGTTGTGATCATCGCTCATGTTGCTTTCTCTTCAATGGGGAACTGCCTTTTCTCTCAAGGAGTGGATGATCTGTCTCTTCTGAACGAGTCTGAGGGGGGAAGCCTACCCGGAGAGCCGCCGCCGCCATACCAGGTGACCCCAGTTAGCCCCACTCCGACCTACATAACAAATCGGTTACGGTAGCTAAGACACGCACGCGGTGGCTGCAACTTAGTAATCAACCAATTGTTTGCTGTCCTTTACTCTTAGATGCTCATTAAATTAGGCTTACAGGCCACATATATCACATGTATTTGTCTTTCTACCTCTAAAACTCATAAGTACGAAAATAGTTGGGTCCAGAACTTGTTTCATAACTTGGAATTTTGTAAATAGAGCAATATTTCAGATGTAAATGATCTAATTCACAGCTGTCAAACTGATTCATGAAAGGGCTAAATGGGTGCAGGTTTTTATTCCAAACCACCAAGACGACACCTTTTCACCAATTTGTTCTCTTACAACTGTAATCAGTTGATTGCAGTCGGGTGCTGCTTCATCCAGCAGACCTCAGTGGCCTAACTTTTTGCACCCACAATCCCACACGCCCACCCAAACACCCACCCACCATCCTACACACCCACCCGCTGGCCCGCCCTGAAATCAGTTTGACACCTGTGATCTAATTCGTTCCAAGGATGCAATGCGACCTCAACAATTTAAAAATAAAATAATGGATACAGGAAATGCATTGAGGTTTTGGGGAGTTTCGTAACTTGTATCTTGTTTTTGTATATTGCTACAGCAATTTGCATATCAAAGAGATTTGTAACCTGAACATGTCTGAAATTGCTGAATAGTAGTTCTCCCTGGGCTTGTGTGGGTTTTCTCCGGGTACTTGTGTTTCCTCCCACGTCCCAAATATACTTGCAGGGTAGGCTGGTTGAACACTCTAAATTGCCCATAGTTATAGTGTGAATGGTTGTCCATCTCCTTGGGTTTTGTGATTGGCTGGCCACCAATACAGGTCCCCCGCTTGGGATCCATAGTTGGCTGGGATAGGCTCTAGCACCCCCCGCAATCCTTTTGAGTATCAGCGGTACGGAAAATGAATGAAATCGATTAAAAATTATGATTTTTAACCTCGCTAATCAAGGAGCACCCGGAGACCGTACCTGTGTACCATCCCACCCCCGGACAGAGTCGCTTGGCCAGTCAGCTAAGCGAGGACGAGCAGGTTCGCATCGCCCAACGTATCGGCCTCATCCATCACCTACCCAGAGGCATCTTCGATCCGGGCTCGGACCCCATAGAACGAAAAGTCAGAGAGTGAGTCTTGAGTATGTGCAGAATGTTATCAAGATAATCCTGCAGAGTTGCGAAAAGTGAGAACAATTTTGTGTCTTTTTTTTTTAGATGTGTGATCTGCATGATGGACTTTGAGTACGGCGACCCCATCCGGTTCCTGCCCTGCGTTCACATCTATCACATGGACTGCATCGACTCCTGGCTCATGCGCTCCTTCACCTGCCCATCCTGCATGGAACCCGTGGACGCAGCGCTGCTGGCCACCTACGAAACTAACTGAGGCCTGCCTCCGAGCTCACGTAATCGCACCTTAATAACCCAAACTGTCCAAGCTGCTGCACACAAGTAGTCCTGGGCATGTGGCATTTTGCACATGTTCTAAAAATGCACATACATGTAGAAAATGAATTTAACTCAAACAATGACCTCTTGACACGTAGCAACTCATTTCCCATAAATATTTCACTTTTACATAGAGCCTCAAATATATATTATTTTTATATTTTAGTTTGTCCGATTAGCTGGCCACCAATTCACCAACTCCTGCCTGTTGCCCATAGTTACCCGGGATAGGCTCCAGCACCCCCAGCGACCCTTGTGAGCGGTTCAAAAAATGAATGAATGAATGAATTCATATTTTAAATTGATTTTTGACAGTTTGGTGTCACAAATGTCACTGAATAGTCTTTGTAATGTGCAATATGTAATATCAATAGAAAGAATGACAGTATGAATTAATTCTGAACAGAAATAGAGATAATACATTCATGTTTATCTTGATAGCTTTAAAAAAAATCCCTTCACTTTTTTCAAGAGCATAAAAAATATTGCACCATTTTAAACTAATATATGAAAGAGTATTAGGACCACAGTCAAACTTTTTTTTTAATCACACCATTAAAATTGGAGAGGAGGTTTTGCCTTTTTTAAAATACCACATCCTCTGATGTAGTTTTCTGACAGTTTTTTTTAACCTTTAAACATTTTAGTGTTATTTCCACCCATCTCGTGTTTGCTTGTTGCCAGCATTAGAATTGAATGTATTTAATGGCATATAACAGGATTGTTTTTCATTTATTTCATCCCAGCTGCTGTGTGCCTTGTGAGAATGAAGGTTTCTTGTGAAGTACAATCATGTTGACTGTGTTCTTTCAGGTCGTAGTTGTCCACGAGGTGGAGCCAGACACCAGCCTTGATAGTATGTATAGCACTGTTTTTTTGTCTTTCTTTCCCACATTGTCCCTGCTCGGTTTTAATTTATGTGCAATCTAAGAATGTGTAGGAAAAGTTCTAACCACAATTAAAGTTGGTTATACATTGCTAACCAGGGTGCTTTTCTATTGTTGATGATATATATATGGCTCAGAATGGTGTCCAAGTGCAGAAAACACAGGTAAAGAATAATGTGTATGGTTTGTTTTCTAATGATTATTCAAGTGGATGCCATTGATGACAATGCAAAGTGAGTGAAAACCATGATGGGAATCCTGAAATGTGTATAGTCGCATGACCAACAAACCCAGCTTTTAAAGGATTTGATCAGATATGGTAGATTGGTATCAAAACATGAATAAAATGTCAATCATTTGGACTCAATTTGTAGGCAGAGTGCATTGCCCGCATTAAAGGAAAAAAGGACACGTTCAACATGGCTATTAAAAAAAACTTGCAAATCCAGGATGTAATTATAACAAAACACTTTAATAAACATCATATAATGACAGTATACACATTTTAGATTTGAATTAGACATTACAGTGTATTTTATGTACAGGTATGTACAGTAAATTGTAAAAGTTCAAAGGAACAAACAATCCAGAAGTAGTTTTCATTCGGTTTTAAATCTTAAATGTGTGCAATTTAAGCAAGAGAATGTAGTACTACCGTTTTCCATTGTACCGAATTCCATTTCTAGTGAAATTCAGTACAAATTGTTTGCGTTTATGTCATTCTACTGATTAGATTGGCATCAGTTTCGGCAGACCGAGGTGAATCGTTCGAACAAATTACCTAAGAAGTTAACAGTTCATGTCAATTTTCTTGACCTATGCTAGAATTATGCCGAATGGGTATGTATATCAGCTTCTTTTTACATTATTCACAAATTAAAATTGGCACTATCAGTCCTAATGTAGGACCAGTAAAGTCCTCTTTTTAAAAAAAATACTTGGAGCTGGTACTCAAAGAACCCCTCTTTCATTTCTAACACGCACTATATATATATATATATATATATATATATATATATATATATATATATATATATAGGGTATATATATATATATATATATATATATATATATATATATATATATATATATATATATATATATCAAAGGTTCACCAAGTAATTGACTGGTATGTATGTATATTAAAAACGTTTCAGTCATTTTTGCAGCAACTCTTGAGTTAGCTCACGTTATGCTCTACGACATACAGATTCCCATGGTGACAACAACCACGAAGATCCCGAGAAGCATCTTGTAGAACGAAGTGGCCATCATGGAGCTCTGCAGACCATTCTTGGATTCCACATGTTTGGAGTCCATCTGGTTTTCAGTGATATTCAGCACCTTCTGCACATCCTCAAAGACCTTTCGGTAGAACACAATCCATAAGTCAGATATAATAAGAAAGTGAAAGATAATACTACAAAGTCAGTTGAAGAGAGTAAGTGTGACATGAAACATTCTGTGTCCCCCTACAGCCCAAAGCTCTTCACTCAAGTATTGCTATCCTACCTGGATGTTAAGCTCAAAGGAATTGACGGCCTCATCCAGGATGCCCTTCTTCTGTTCCTCGCTCAACTCCAGGACGTTCATGCGACTGCGGTAGAGCTGCTTGAACAGGTTGGGGCTGGATACCCCGGGGAAGGCAAAGAAGGCCAAGCCCTCGCCGTTCTTCAGGCCCATGGACTTTTGGGCGATGCGACCTAGGACCTGGCCGCCGGACAAGTCGCCAAGGTAACGAGTATAAGCGTGGGCTACCAGGTATTCTGGGTTCTCTTTCCCAATCTGAAAAATGAAAAATTACGGATGAGCATCGTGGTCACGTGGAGGGAAAAGTGCCTTTTATAATGATTAGAATGACCTTTCGGAGTCTGTCGCAGTATTTTCTCGTGGCTGCGGGCACCACTATCTTCTCCTTCCAGTTTGGACCGTAGAAGAACTCCAGATCTTTCTCGATAGGCTCCAACCGAGCCAGCTCGGAGGGAAAGTAAATAGGCTCCACTGCGGGGTGGCATGAGTTCTTGTCCAGCTCCTCTTCCAAAGTCTGGTAGATCTCATGAAGGGAGCTGAGGAGAAGCTGATAGAAGATGAGAGAAGGTGTTGAGATGATGAATATGATTAAAAAGCACAGTAGGAGATGAGAGAAGGTGTTGAGATGATGAATATGAATAAAAAGCACGGTAGGAAATCCGTGTTACCTTATACTGCGGCATAGTGACTTGTCCTTTCTGGAAGCTCAGCATTAATTCGGTGTTCTCTGCCCTCATGTGAATCTCCATTGTCACCCGTTTGATTTGTTCTGACAGGTCCCTGTGGGGTAAACACAGTTATTATTGAAGATAAATACACATTGCATCTAGTGTGATAAGCATAAGAAACCAGTGCAGTTTTTGAGCTTTTGAGAAATCCAATCCATTCTTACTTTTCAGCTCTTTGCGTCTTCGGCGTTTCCATCGTGTTGCTTTTCTCCCAAGTCAGGTTCCACTTCTTCACAGTCACTCAGTCGTTTGCAGTCCTCTTTGTTCACTTTGCGTCTGCCAGCTGCGCTTTTATACTCTCCTCCTACTTCCCTCCCACTAGACTAGAGGAATGAAAACAGGAAGACAGCTCAGCACAAACAGCACGGGGCCGGGAGCGACTTAACGTGACGCAGCAATTTGGGAGGCAGGAGAGAGAGTTGGGAAGTTGAGCAACGGCCTGGAATAACAGCAGGGGCGGGTTGAGGGCTAAGCATGACACTGCACTGTTCATTGTAGACTGAACTCAAAACATGACTAGAGGATTCTCAAAGGGGAAGAGGGAGGGCCTGTATGAGTCACACAAAGGAAGCGTCCCATGACTGGGATAAACAATGTAAGAACTACTTCTAACATTAAAGAAAAGGAACATAGTGGTCATCAGAAATTCTTTAAAGTTTGTTTTTTGTTTTTTGCTGGCCCAAAAAAAAAATACAAATTGATTTTCAAATATAGATTTGAAAATAAATGTGTATTTTTTTGCAGATCATTCTTGCATTCCACAAAAAAATACAAATTAATTTTCAAATCTAGATTTGAAAATTAGTTTGTATTTTTTGCAGACTATTCTTGCATTCCATAAAAAAATACAAATTAATTTCCAAATCTAGATTTGAAAATTAATTTGTATTTTTTTTTTTGCAGACCATCCTTGCATTCCACAAAACAATACAAATTAATTTTCAAATATAGATTTGAAAATAAATGTGTATTTTTTTGCAGATCATTCTTGCATTCCACAAAAAAATACAAATTAATTTTCAAATCTAGATTTGAAAATTAATTTGTATTTTTTTTTGCAGCCCATTCTTGCATTCCACAAAAAATACAAATTAATTTTCAAATTTAGATTTGAGAATTAATTTGTATTTTTTTTGCAGACCATTCTTGCATTCCACAAAAAATACAAATTAATTTTCAAATCTAGATTTGAAAATTAATTTGTATTTATTTTGCAGACCATTCTTGCATTCCACAAAAAATACATTCATTTTCAAATATAGGTTTGAAAATGAATTGTTTTTTTTGCTAGCAAAAAAGATAAACACAAACTTCGATCAAAAGAATTTCTGATGACCACAATGTTCTTTTTCTTTAATGTTGGAAGTAGTTCTTACATTGTTTAACCCATTCATGGGACGCTTCCTTTGTGTGACTCATACAGGGTTCCTTCAAAACATGAAACCAAAAGCTACCAGTACACCAGTTATTCACTACTTCAGGAGGTTTTGTTTTTTTCCTACCCAACTCACATTACTTTGTTCCCTGCCATCAACATAGAGGATGTCTTAATTCAACCAGGTTTTCTGGCATTGAATGACCATTTTTCAGTGCCATTGACAGAGACAGACGTCCAATCCATTTTGACTGCAAGGGGTATTCTACAATAACAGTAATTTTGAATATCACATAACTGTATGGCATTTTGATCTTCTCTTTGGAAGATCAAAATGTGCAGCGGCCCAGAGTTCCAAATTGGAATGGCATCATCCCCCTTCAGCGTGCCACGGACCAATGACTTTACACACACAAAAAAACTCATGCCCAAAACAAGGTTAAATAATCAGATCATTCACCTGTGGTTTATCAGGCGGCAGAGTGTCTGACCTTTGAACGCTCTAAACTTACGCAAGCTCTAAACGTTACTCAGCGGTTTTCCCCACTTGCGTCTAAGGCTATTTCTTCATTTAAATACTAATAAAATATTAGTACATTGGTTCAGTGAATATAGTTGTGAGTTTATTTTTTGAACAAGCAAACTATACTGAGGTTGTTGCCTGATTTTAGCATAATTCTTCTTGGGTCAATATTTTGTTCTGTTCTATTGGTTTGTGTGCAGGATCATCAAAGTCTTTTATTACTCAGACCCCATCACTGCCACTTCTCACCTACACCTGCTTGGACAAGTCTTGTGCCTAATTGGACAGCATCTTATTGGGACAAACGTGAGTAATGTGCTTTTTTTTTTTGTCTCTGGTGATTAGTATTTCTTTCTAAATGCCCCTTGTGTTTTGATCGGGTAACTTGCAGTCTACGGTCTAGTGGAAATACTAAGGATGGATTTATGCCACTAATACAGGCGTGTCCAGTTCACTGTTTGCTGGCCAACTCTGGGCCGCTGCACAGTTTTGATTGGCCCACAGCAAAATTATGAAAATATAATTGAATATGGCCCATACGAGAAGCTTGAGTTCAGCTTACGTTCTGTTGGAGTTCATAGCTTGAACATTAGATAAAGCTAATCACTTAGTAAATTGTGCATCTCCACTAGCTCAGGGGTGAGAACCTGACATGTTCAATTCAATGTAGGAAACTGTGAACTACATTTTTTTGTTTTACATAATTGGATATGGGTGGTTAGCGTGTCGGCCTCACAGCTCTGGGGTCCTGGGTTCAAATCCAGGTCATATCCATCTGTGTGGAGTTTGCATGTTCTCCTCAGGCCTGCGTGGGTTTCCTCCGGGTACTCCGGTTTCCTCCCACATTCCAAAAACATGCATGGTAGGCTGATTGGACACTCTAAATTGCCCCCAGGTATGGGTGGGAGACTGCATGGTGGTCCGTCTCCTTGTGCCATGCGATTGGCTGGCCATCGATGCCTTTGGCCTGGAGTCAGCTGGGATAGGCTCCAGCAACCCCCGTGAGCCTAATGAGGATAAAGCGGTTCAGAAAATGAGAGAATGAGATGATTTGATATGCAAAAAATAATAGCCAATGCGATAAATTGTGCTCTCTTGGTCAGAATTGTCTTGACTTTTTTGCTTCTAACATCTATATATAGACATACATCTTGCTCTATATATATATATATATATGTATAGTATACATATCTAAGAGATGTCCATTTCAAATATACTGGGGGGTTGGCAGTTTTGAACAATGGCTATATTTGTGTTTAGATACCACTTGTGGTATTTGTACTACGGTTTCAGTATCGCTGGCTTTGTGACTCATCCTTTTTTGCATCAACCTGGTTACTTACCCCGTCGACTTGACTATGTACAAAACCCCTTGTAACTGTAAGCTGTCAATATCACTCATACGTTTTTCATACAGTAGGCGAGGTTTTCTAGTTTGGTGAGTCTTATAAGAAGAAAGTCCAACCTCCTAAAGAACCTTAAGCCTTCAACAAAAAAAGTACATTACCCATTCTCTTTTACTTAAACTCTATTATATATTTCTGTTATCTCAGGTCTTAGTGAAAGTCAAAATATTCCCATCTAAATGTGTGGGTTATTATTCACCTGGAGCAATAAAATATCAATGCTGGTGGCATTGCTTTTTATTTTGGGGTGTGGTGAAAGTGCCGCGAGATGCGCCTCCCTATCAAGGAATGTTAAACAGCCTGCAGATTGTGGAACCTGTTATACACACAATAATATCCTAATGCATTCTCTGCGCATGGGGAGTGGTGAGACTGCAAACTTGTGACTCTTCCATTATAGAAGCTGTTAGTTACCTTGAGAGTCGACGAGTACCAAGGTGTTGCGGATTAAGTGTCACCGGCTCCAAGCAAGGTAAAAACTATAACGCACATTAGACGTCTTCAATTTCTTAATTTGAAGTGAGTTACTTTGGATTTTTTTAATGTTCTGTCTTGTATTAAGTTCTCTTGTCAAACTCTCATCCAAGACTACTGCTTGAATTCAATCAGATGTTAAAATGTTTAGCTTAACTAGTGGTAAACCCCCAAATTATATTTACACACATCAGATTAAGTTTAACAATTAATTTAGGTTCAGTTCTCAGTTTGTTTCTATGCTTTGAATAGGGAAAAGGTCAGCTACTGTTTAAATAATGTAAAATAAAAATAAAAATACCTGACTGACCATTGAGAAGTTTGCAAGCCAGTAATGAAAGAAGCTAAATCTTTTAAATTTATTATGATTTCGTCTGTTTTATGTGTCCGTATGAGCATGCTGTGATAGAATGCAGTCAAGCAGGACAGGTGAGGTGTTGCACATATTAAGTGCAAAATATAATAATTAATTAAAATGGGGAAAATGACCATCTCGGTATGTACATGATACATAAGGCATTCCAAAATGTGTCAGGTTGAAATGAATGAAGACATGACTTTTCCATATCAAATGGAAATGAAGAGATTTCAATGGACATAAACTGTCCACTATCTGTAACGTCACAGTGCTGTTTAAATTTCTTGTTTTAAATGTCCAAATATTAGTAGTAAGTAATCCATTTACACGTTTCATTGAGCAAGAATTGATGATGTAAAGTTATGAAAAGTTGTGTCTTGTTTTTTCTAAAGGAAAGCATGTGTATTTTTTGTCTTGTTTCAATATCAACTGTTGGGGCAAAACAAGGCAAGACTCAACAAGTTGATTCCTATTCTAATTTCCAATAATTAACATGTTTTTCCATCGCAATAGAAATGTCTCATGGCAATTCTTTATTTTTTATTATTTTTTTACTTTTGATTTGGAGTGCATTGGCACCATCCAGCAATGTTGCACATAATGCACATGACTGCCAGTGAAAAACCCTTTGGCGGAGCTCCTAGTCATTTCTCTTCTTTCTTTTCCTCCAGCCATGAATTCACACATGCAGCAGCACGGCTCGACCCCCCCAGAGCTGAAGATAGTGCTCCTCGGCAATATAGGATGCGGTAAAACTTTGTCGGCCGATACCATCCTCAGCCAGCTGACGGATATGTCTACAGCGACGCCCCGGAGCATCCAGCTGCGTAGGGACTTTGCCGAGGGCAGGATGGTCACCCTGGTCGAGGCCCCCAGATGGTACTGGAATGGCCAAGATATGGAGGAGAGCGTTAAGAAGGAGACGGAGCGAGCCCTGACCTTGTTGGAACCCGGTCCACATGCAGTTCTCTTACTGGTGCCTGTCAACCAGTTTACAGAGGTTGGTTATCTCTATCAAGAATGGCTTTTTTACTATTATTTGGATGCAACCCCATACAGGATGGCTATTGTGGATACCCACATTCAAATTTTGACACAATCTACCTGTTCAAATTATGAATTTACTTCATAGATGGTCACATCTAAAACTATTGTGTAATGGTTCTTTCAAATTATGTACGGCAAAAATTCATAGTGTAAAATATGCTCCATGATAAAGAGTTCATTCACTTCATCTCGATAGTTTTCAGAATCCCATTTTCACATTTCGGGTAGACGTTTATTCAAAACTATTCATAACATTTCAAAACTAAGTTCAGTATTTGTGGGATATGTACTTTTCTAATATGCAAACTTTTGGGTGTGTTTTTGTATTTTATGCTATTGGATGTACTGCACACCTGCATTCTTATTGTCTACATTGGAGCGGTCTCAAACCGGTCCTCAATGTGTCGCAGGGGGTGCAAGTTTTCATTCAAACCGAACAAGCGGACGCCTTTTTCAAGTGTAATCAATTGATTGCAGCCAGGGGCTAAGAAAACCCCTTATTGGTTAAACTGTTGACACTGGATTGGTTGAAACAAACACCCGGTTTGAGACCCCTGGTATACAATATTTTGTTATATAGTTAGTATATTATATTTCATGGAGTGGGGAATGATGGAAAATACTTGTGCTTCTTCTAGATGGATGGTCAAGTTCCTGCACAACTGCAAAAAATGTTTGGAATACAAGTGTTAGATCACACCATTGTACTACTAACTTGTGGAGATTATCTCATGAGAAGAACAGTGGAAGTGAGTATATTAAATTTGGCATTTGTTCATGTGTTGAGCTCTTTTCAGTTGATTCTTGGGAGGCTGTGTTCAAAGAGCTTACATTTAATGGCACTGTCAGACACATGACCAGATCACCTTAATTAGAACCACGTTGGAAGTTAGAATTCTAATGTGCTGGTATAATAACTCATCAATCAGATGATGGGGTACTATAGACCTTCAACAATAGACCTTCAAAGTAAGAGACATGCTTTTCCAGGAACCAATAAAAAAGGAAACGAAGATCAGATACTATAGGTTTAATACAATTGTTACTTTTGAGGAGATATTGTGGGATTTATGATAAAATTGTTCCTCCACTATCTTCTTCTGCAGGAGTACCTTCAGAAGGAACATCCAGGCCTGAGACAAATGATTGCGCTCTGTGGAGGACGCTACCATGTTATCAATAATCGTTTGCCGCGGGAACGGACCCAGGTGCAGGAACTTCTTGACAAGGTAGGGGGATAAAATCGGAATTTCTTTGTTGTTATGATGTGTTGGTCAGATGGTTTTTACTCAGGGATGGTGAAGATACATAGATGAGCCAAGTGTCAGAATGAGTAACCCACTGGCCTGTTCTAAAAATAACTCACCAGTGTTCATTTCTGAGGGATAATGTGAAATGTCTTTTAAAAAAGCAAACATTTGTAGTCATAACATTTTAGGTCTGCTCATTAGTTATTAAATTAAGACCATTCACACCCAGCCCTCCCAGTTTACATGAATTTGACATCTAGCGCCGTCAATGTAGAATTTTAATAGTAATAAAATACTTTACCGTTTTACACACGGCCATAACCAGTGTATTTCTGTTTTAGTGTACCAATTGTAGCCTATTGACAATGTAATAATGTAGGATTTATTTATAATTATATAAAAATATTATTCAACTATGCAATAAATATTAATAGTAATAGTCATATTTTACCACCAAAAATAGTCACTTGCTCTATAAAAAGTTAAAGGTCTTAAGGGTTCACATTTGAATAGGTTTTTATTGTCATAAATGGATTAAAAATAAATTAAAAATATAAATTGAACAAATATCCAGTTTCAGAAATGTATTTCAACCTAGTTGCCTTGCTTATCTGTCTACCAGTTTTGCTTCTTTCACTAACTTAAATCTAGTCTAACATCTGTAATTTCTACTAGAAAGAATGTCATTTCAGCATATGAGGTATCAAGCTTCAGTTTTGAAGGCAAAGTTCTCTCATATGCTCAAGGTTGAGGACATGGCCAGAAAAAGAGGAGTTTTCTCCCTCCAAACAAAAGAGGAGAGAGATATGGAGGAACGTGTGCAGCAGCGCAAGCGAGAACTGATGGAAAGTTTCCGGATGCAAAAAGAAGAGAAAAGGCCAGCTCTGGCCTCCAGTTACACGCCCAATGTAGAGACCATTGGGAATGTCGAGAGGGTGGACTCGTACAGACAGTCTTGGGATAGGAAGAGAGAAGACATGAGAGACAGCATCAATGGAGGTGTTTCAGCGGTGTTTGAGTCCAACCTGCCAGCTACAAAACCAAGCAGGTGGCAGTCGGGCTGGAATGAGGAAGAGCTCCAGAGGCGGCCCTATAGGCTCAATGCAGGTTAGGATCTATTCATTCATTCATTCATTTTCTGAACTACTAAGGATATCCCAGCCAACTATGGGGCACCAGGCCGGGGACACCCTGAATCACTGGCCAGCCAATCGCGGGGCACGTGGAGACGGACAACCATTCACACTCACACTCATGCCTAGGAACAATTAAGACTGTTCAACCAGCCTACCATGAGTGTCACCTAGCTGCCAGTTAGGATCTAAAAATCCTAAAATGTTTCCTTTTTATGAGAACAGGTTTTCCATAACCCTTTATAACTCCTATTTGTGACCCACTCTTAATTGCTCATATGAAGCAAAACGTTTACCTGCTTTATAGGTATTGTAGTTCTAACAAGGGTGGCCCGGCTGCCGAGTGGTTACCACGTCAGCCTCACAGTTCTGGGGTCGAGGTTTCGATTCCCAGGTCAGTCCTCACTGTGTGGAGTTTGCATGTTCTCCCGGGCTTGCGTGGGTTTTCTCAGCGTACTCCGTCTTCATCCCACATGCCTATGGTAGGCTGTTTGAACACTCTAAATTCCCCCTAGGTATAAGTGTGAGTGTGAATGGTTGTCCTTTTGCTTGTGCCCTGTGATTGACTGGCCACCGATTCAGGGTGGCCCCCGCCTGGTGTCCGAAGTTGGCTGGGATAGTCTCCAGGACCCCGTGACCCTTGTGAGGATAAGCACTTCAGAAAATGAATGCGTAGTTCTAAAAAGCTCCCACAGACATTGTATAATGCAATGAAAATTCCTCTATGTCCTCTAGATGGTGCAAGACGCGCACAAATGATGGATGAGAGCCCCTCACCTAAACGTATTTCCACTCGTGAGTGAAACGTACAGAAACAATCATATTTACTTTGGAGAATGAGTTGTTTAGTGAAATTTTGTCCCCTCCAGTTCATCAGAGAATCAACAGCTTTGAGGAGAATACCCCCGACGCCTCCCCCAGACCCTCCCCGGATCCCCAAGCTTTGGTCTATGACGCCCCAAAGCCAAACTTCGCGCCGTACCCTGCCAGCACCCCTACATCTTCGCCTTCCTCACCAGAGCTGCGTTTGGTTTTGCTCGGACGGTCCGGAGCGGGGAAAAGTGCAGCCGGCAACGTCATCTTGGGGCGCAATGAGTTTGAGTCTCGTCCCGACAGTCTGGTCGCCATCACTCAGGAGTGTGACAAGAAGAAAGCAGTGGTTGCCGGAAGAAGGGTGAGAACAATTCCTAGATAGATTTAGTTATTTCCGGATAATCCTGAGCTCTAAGCTTACAAAAAGAAGCCTTTCTGTTCACACGCCTCTTTGGACTTCTTGCAGGTGGCAGTACTGGACACCCCAGACTGGTTCCACTCAGAACGTACACCAGACGAGGTACGTTCTCAGATTTCCTCCTGTGTTGCCCTGTCCAGCCCCGGACCCCACGCCTTCCTCTTGTGCGTTCCGGTGGACCAACCGGCCAAGGTGGAACTGCAGGCCCTCAGCGCCCTCGAGACGGTCTTTGGGTCCGACGTGGTCAAAAAACACACAGTGGTCCTCTTTACGCACGCCGACCTTCTGAGGAAGAGCGGCAACTACGGCAGCGTAGAGACCTACATTGCGGACCAGCGTGGCGATCTGTTAAAACTGGTGGAGAAATGCGGGGACAGGTACCACGTGCTGGAGAGAGATGTTGACGGCAAGAATGTGGGGGAGCTTCTGGAAAAGGTGGAGCAGATCGCCCACGAAGCCGGGGGACAGTGTTATTCCAGTCCCGCTTTCCAAGAGGCTGAGAACCTAGTGAGGGAGATGCAGGCCGAGATAACCAGGGAGAGGAAACGGAAGAAGCAGGAGGATGAGCGCCTGGCTGAGCAGTTTCGGGGCGAGAGGCGCTCCCTCTACCCTTACATGCAGACTGTGGCCGAGGCCGAAGAGGAAGTGAGAGAGGAAGACGTTGAGAAAACACGAGCCCAGGCTGAGAGGAGCGTCAGTAGCATGAATATCGAGAGCCTTCCGTCTATCGCCGCAATGGCCGGCACATCCCCGACAATGTTGCAGTCTATGATGGAGAAAGTGACGTCCGGCGCCAAGACGCTGCCCAAGCTGTTGTCCGACGGCTCGGCGTGGGTCGGCGACGGAGCCAAAAGGGTGGCGGGCAATCCGGTGTGGGAATCGGTGGGGAACGGAGCAAAGAACGCGCAGAAGACTGTGGCCAACAGTCCCGTGTGGGGGAAGGTGGGCGACAGACTCCCCAAGGTGGTGGTGGACAGTTCGTCTTGGGTCGGGTCCGGGGCCAAAGCGGTGGCAGACAGCTCGAGGCGTGTCGGCTCTGGAATCGGAACCGGAGCGAAGGCTGTGGCGCAAAGCCCCGTGTGGGGCAAGGTTGGTTCCGGAGCCAAAGTGGTGGCCGACGGTTCGGTGCGTCTTGGAACTGGACTGGGCGCCGGAGCAAAGAAGGTGGCCCAGAGTCCAGTTTGGGGGAAAGTGGGCTCTGGCGCCAAAGCTGGAGCTAAAATGGTCAGCGAAAGCTCCCTGTGGCAGAAAATGGTGACCAATGCTAAGAAGGTGCCGAAGGTGGTCATCGCGGGAGCGGTTTTGGGTTTGGTGCTGGGGGTGTTTTTTGCAGGGGCAGTCGGCGGAGCCGCGGGGGCCGTTGTTGGATCTGCTGCCACTGAGGTGGGCAGGCGGAAGTTTGGCAAGAAAAGCGCACCAGAAAAGGTTGCCAGTAACATTGAAAAACAAGTGAACGATACCATGGATTCACTTGTGAAACAAGGAGAGGAATTTAAGAAAATGAAATAAAGGAATGATGGAATTGTGAATCAAAAGAATGGCAGTACACCATCAGCATTTAGTGCCTTTGGCGCGAATGTTTGTACTATTCAATTTATAGAGTTACAAATGAGTAGTTATCGAATAGCAGAAATTCATGAAAAATGCAGATACATCTTTTAGGATGCTGAATATATTTTTGCCAGTTGAAGGTGGTTGGAATAAAGATGCCAAAGCCTGCTGTCATCCACGATTAGCACAACAGACTTGATGAATGAATGATGAATTTTTATTCTGATTGTTTGAAGAATAGAGGCCAACACTGTTTCTGAAGGTTTTTTTTATTTTGTCGATTAAGATTGAAATGGCAACACACTGGCTGAAATGTGATTGGCTAAACATCTACCACATACTGTACATAATGTGAGCAATTCAACAAAACTAAGACAGCGGAATAAAACCAATACATTTTGGGGACTAAATTCTAACAATTTTGTGGAATATCATTAAGTTAAATGAGAACTCTAAATTTTCCCCATGTTCAAATGGTGGTTTTGTGTACACTATATGTGACATGTACTTTGCCTTCCAAAGTTAGCAATTTGCGGTGAAAATCACATTGTTGTGAGCAAATGATACATAGCTCCTGTAATACTTAAAACTGGAGGTGTTTTGTTTTGTGTTTAACTGCAGAATGAAACTGGCATTCATTAAAACAAGCCATTTGGCACGATACTAAAATCAAACGTATGTGTATGGTATGTACTGTAATCCACCCTGAATGCAAAGTACAGATTCTACAAACCCAAACTGTCCATCACTTAGACATGTTCATTTCATGTATTATATTTGAATAGAATGTATTATGTAAAATGTTTATTTAAAAAAAACAAAAACAGTAATGCTTAATAGCTAAAGAACATAGGCAAATTTGATGTTGATTTTCAAAGTAATGGAGAGATAGTTTTGTTAGCTAATATTTTGTGTGCAGGTTAACATCTTCATTTTTCTTCAGGGTGTGGGGTGGAGGCTCTGATGTTTTATCTCAGCCATCCAGCCTGGCTTGCCATCTTCACTCTTCTTGGCCTCCTGTAGGCAGCGTGAGAAGAAGCAAACACCCCAACACACAACCTTACAACCAAGGGTGAGCAGACTTTTTGGCTCATTTCCAACATTTGATTTGGATTTTAAAAATAGAATAAAATTGGCCTTAGAAATGTAGATTTCGTCTGTAAAACACAAAGTGTTTGGATTCAATAATTACATTAAAATTGTTTAAATACCAACCACTTAGTTTAAAAGAATTTTTTTGATTAAAAAATCAGTTTGGAGTCATTTATTAAAAATGTTAATTATCATTAAAGTACAGTCAAATGACCTTTAGGTTTTTGTAATTTCAAATGCATGTTTTGGAAAAGTACTTTTTTAATTGGTGATTTGAAAATGTTAATTAATTTATTATTTATTTATTTTAATCAGAAGAACAAATACATTACATTTAAACATTAAGAAAAATTACCGGAATATGTAAAGCATTCCAAATTACCAGCCTCATAATATGCCATAATTGCTCGGAAGCCAGATTTAAAAAAAATAAAATAAAATAACTCATCAGCTATTTACAATTTTAACAGTCCATTTCAATGTTGCTAAAGTCCTTTGAGTTTCACAATCAATAGAAGCAAAATAGAGAAGAAGAGTTTTTATCAGAATGATGTGGCTGGATAAGGGAAGGGATGATGGGGACCCCGACTGAGTCAATGTGGTTTGGGGTACGAGTGAGATATGCAAACTTCCTGTTATGTGGTCCAGAAAGTGGGTGCATTGGGCTTCCCAGCAACAGGCTGGGACCGTTTTCTGTCTTTCTTCCGACTTCCATACAGTTACCACCTTAACGCCTAAACGTATCCGATTTGTAAAAAGCCACGCCTCTTAGGAAGCTAATGAACACCCCTGCCTAATTTTCAAAATCCCATCTTGAACCACATCCTACATCTTTTTACATTACCACACATCTACAGTTGCTGTGGTTACATAAATCCTTGCTGGTTGTCAAACATAACCACAATAAATACAGCCTCCCCCCACACACACACGCCTGTGTGTGTGTGTGCAGGCACATCAAATCATTAAAAAAAAGTATCCACGAAAAACATAATGGCATTATGATAGAGGTCATTTTCCCATGGTTGCAATTGTCACAATATTATGTCAGCAAACGCTAACGTCCGGCTTAGAAATGTCACAGCGCATACTTTTTGTTGACATATTGTGTAAGACTTACATTATCAATCAATCAGTCATCACCAACACATAATCCGTAGCCACAAGAAATGAGTAGGAAATGATCCTTTTTAAAAATGGAGTATTATTGTGTGATCCAAACTAAAACATGAGCTCCAAAAAGGTCCTGATAACCACAAAACATGTTTTTTATGTTGCCTATTTTGCAATGATTTTACAGGTAGAGTTCATGAAACAACTTTTTAAATACAATAATATAATAATCGGACATAGGCCATGTCGTCATTACCACAACACAAAAAGCCTACTTGTCATCACACGCAGAAACTGCGTACATTTGCTCAAAGGCACAGGGATAGTACCTATTACAGGAGCCTGTTTGAGATAACCTTTCTTTTGACCATAAACGCAGGATTTACTGTATAATTTGACCCAACACGTATCATATTAATAAGATTACTAGAATTTTGTGCGTGTGTATTTTCCTCCATTTTCCAATTCAACACTTGAATTTATGATTGCTGCATGTTGGCGTCTAGTCAATATTGGCTTCCCTCTGTTCATTACAGATTCTACCAACTAACCTGTGTTTGGGTGTGGATGATCAAAATGAGTGTGATTCTTCCACAGGTAGGTACATTAGCTGTATTATTTTAATTAGCCCCACAATGATCAAAATCAAGCCAATGTCGGGGCCTATTTTCTTACAAAACCAGTAGAGAAAAAATGAAATCACTTTTTTATTTTTGAGCACAAACACAAAAAGTCGAATTAGCCTTTTGAAAAGGCATTGGCAACGCTCTAAAGATGTGATTTTTTTTTTCATTGTAATAACTCACTACATGAGATTGACGGTGCAAAACGCCTTGTCAATGGTAGACAATGGCGGTTTAAAAAAACAACTGTGCAAGCACAACATTAGCACTTTATTGAAAAAGACACAAAAAATGACAACACCTCAAACTCAGAAGCCAGCATCTCATTTTGGTATTGAACCCTCCACTTCCACTTACTTTTGCGGTCATCGCTCATCACGTGTCGTTGCCACCATCCTTATCTGACCCTTGACCTTGCCCAGAGTGCTATGCGTCACCACAGAGGTCTTTGCCCCATAGCCGTCCTCGCTGTTAACGTCGCTGTCGCAACTAGAGCTCGTCGGCGAAGCCGCCAGCAGAGTCGGCGAGTCGGCGGAGTCTTGTTTGCGAGGTCTCGTCACCCCGGGACAAGTTGACGGCGGTGATGCGCCTTGCGATGGAGGAGGCGTGTCACACGGAAAGAGGGGTTCGAGTTTATCGTCCATGCCGGACGAGTCCATCTTCCGCGTCTCCTCCTCGTCCGAGTCCCTGCTCCCGTCTTGAGCTTGGTCCTCCAACAGCGTGACCAAGAAGTTGATGTATTTGACGGCCAGACGCAGGATCTCGTTCTTGCTCAGCTTCTTGTCGGGCGGGTGCGTGGGAATGAGCTTCCTCAGTTCTGAGAAGGCGCCGTTCACGTTCTGTTGACGCCAGCGCTCTCGGCTGTTGGTGAAGACACGCCGTGCGATTTTCTGAGGAGGCCCCGCTACACGGGCACAAAACAAGATTTTTTTAAATTAGCCTATAGATTTTTAAAAGCGGCCCGCCATAGAATATTAAAATAAGAGGACATTTTTCAATCAAATTTGACTAAAATCTCACACTATATGCACCCATACATTCGCATTCCACTCACAATCATTGATCTCCATCTCAAAGTGTGACGGGGGTCTTCTTTTAACCCGACCACTCGTGATGATGCCATAGCCTCCTGAAGCACCCAAGAAAGAACTGAAGGAAGAAAATATTGACATGAGGGATGCAGTACAAACTAGTGGGAGGTGGACATTATTAGCTGATCCACAAACTGCGTGAAGCTTTTGAGGTCAGTCTAATGAATGTCAGTTAGTAGTTGATTGTATCGTGTAGCTAGAATAGATCAATCGCTTCTGGAGCAAGCACACAAGAGAGGAACAAGCAGTGGGAGAGGCATAATGGGGGGTAATGAGTCCAGTCTTACATGCGCTATGATATAAAAATGCTTTTTGATTGTCAGATTAAATGCAAATTGGGGCGAAAAGAGCTACCAGCTTTTGCCCTTCAAGATTTTGACATTCAATTGAGCTAACCTTAACTCTTGGACTCTTTCATGATTTGAGTCCTCAGGCTCCTCCTTTGGTTTTGTCCGGTTAGTCCGGTTTCCTCACACATCCCAAAAACTTGCACAGTAGGCTGGTTGAACCCTCTAAATTAGTTGTGAGTGGTTGTCCGTCTCCTTGTGCCCTGTGATTGGCCGCCCACCGATTCAGGTTGTCCGCTGGCTGGTACCCATAGTTAGCTGGGATAGGCTCCAGCACCCCCTGCGAATTTGTGAGGATAAGCGGTTTGGAAAATGATATCATACATATTTAATTCAAATAAAAACAATAGTGCCCCGAAAATTTCACAAGAATTGAAAATGTGACAATCCTCCCTAAATAAACATCATTTAAAAACAACGATTTAATATGCATTTATTCATTATCCGTACTGCTTATCCTCACACGGGTCATGGGGGGTGCTGGAGGCTATCCCTGCCAACGGTGTGCACTAGGCGGAGGACACCCTGAATTAGTATCCAGCCAACAATGATTTAATAGGTTTTTGTTATTGTAACGATTGCAAGATAGTGCCTATGTCTTTTTCCTGCTTTAATAGTGACAGTGCCAGTTGTAAAATCTTTACTCTTAGATGAAAAACTGTTGTTACCTTGAGAAAAAAGGATGATGTGCCTGCAGGTACGTCTGAGCCAATCCTGATGGACAGCCTTCGCCCCCAGTGTTTGCAGAGCCCCCAGAACCGCTGACGGGCAAACAGGCCAGCTGCGCGCGATGCAGCTCCAGGTGAGGGTGCTTTCTGGGAATTGGATGGAGGGTGGTCAGTGGTGGGTTGGAGATGGCCAGAGGGGGCTTGCTGTGGGCCAGACTGATCACCGGGATGTGGGAAGGGAGAGAAGAGGACGATGAGGAAGAACAAGTGGAAGTTGCAGCAGAGGATTGAGGGACCCGGCCCCTGGTGTTCTTGGTTGGTAGAAGCGGTGGGGGAGAGGGGACTTTTGGGGACTCGGTGTGGGAAACGATCATTGGTGAACTACCTCGATGCTCCTCCGTCTCCATGGCAACGGGCTCAATAGGCACATCGGTCGATGCGGTCGTCTCAGTGCATTCGGGGGCATCTTTCTCATCGGACATGCATGTTGGAGGTGAGGAGCTGGGGAGGGTCTCTGGGGGAGTGTGAGGCTCTTTAGGCTTTATCTTCTCCATCATTGTGGAAATTCCTCTTTCCTAGAAGTGTGTGGGTGTTTGTGAGGTGTGTTTGGGTGTGCATTGTCCTAGTGGCTCTTATATACCAGGACGACAAACATGTTGATGTACGCTAGCATACACATTTTAAGTACGCTGCTTTGTCACACTTTTATACAGATTTTACATTTACTTCACCTTCGCCCTTAATTAAGCTTTTATTTTTAGAGCCTAGGAAGGAATCATAAAGTGCCAATCAAGCCCACCTTTTTCTTACAGTCCCTCCCCTTGTTTATTGGGCCACAGCACATCTTTTAAAAAGACAAATACATTTGCAAAAGGTTTTTTATATTGAATTAAGATTATATATTTCATTTACAAGCAAATTTGCCCAGGTGGAAATTGCGGCCTATTTAGTTAAACACAAAGAAATTATTGTGTTACCTGCCATTTGGTAAAAGTAGGTTTGGTAGATACTAGATGTTCAAAGCTTCATTACTCTGAACAAATAATTTGGGGACCCATTAAGTTAAATTGTCAGTTGTTGTCTCACTGAAGGCAAATTTGCACTCGATTGGCCTATACAAGAGGTTTAGGTGCAGTGTAACCCAGAATATAATATTTGTATTTTTCCTTAAAACATATCCTGCATTGAGGATTCTATGCCGTGTCACGTGTTGGTCCGTGTGTGGAGGACGTGAGTCAAAATCCTTTAAAGCGCTCAGAATGTCCCCGGCTGGCAAAGATTGGATGCATATCAAAGCGTCTGGAAAACAAAAGAAAAACACACTCGGGCTTTAGTGTATAGTTGGCGTATACGGTTTGTAGATTTAGAAACTAATCAATGTACAGCATGGTATGTTTTGCACGCCACGCGTGGATTAAGAAAATTTGGGGTCCTGATATGATATTCTATCTTTAATGAAGAAATGATTGTTTAACCAAAGTATTGTTGTGTAAAGGCAGATATACTTTAGGTGTAGGTTCTGAGTCACCATCGTCGTCTAGGTTTTGCAATAGAGTTGTTCCTGTTTTACTGCCACTTAATGGTCATGACTTTTGTTTTGGACAGTTCCCTCTTTCACAATGAGTTAAAGATAGTTGTTTTGACAGCAACATCAAATCTATGAATTAATTTAAAAGAACAAACATTCCGTTATCACACATTTTGAAATTACTGATTTATGTTTTTGTCTTTAAAGTTAAACGATTTCTTAGAAATATTATGATAAATATGTTAAACATTTAATAATGTGTATGTATACTAAATATTTTTTCTTATTGTACATATATATTTTAAGGGATATGCAATAACACAGTTTGAAAATGTACGTAAATCTTATTTAATTCAGTAGTGCAAATTTAAATTCAAGTAAAATTAAAAATAATTAAAACAATTAGTTTGATAAAACTTGAATATTTGTGTACACAAAAGTCATCTAAAATAGCAATACAGATACGTACATGGCATGTAATATTTCTGTTGTTTGACGACATTTTATAATTGAAGATAAGCTCTTATAAATTTTACCCACCACTACACTAGAATGAAAAAAAATATTAATCATCCTGTACATGTTTATTAACCACCACCTAATGTAAAGTTTATGCCTAGGTTGCCCCAAATGAACAGCATTAACAGAATTTAGTTTCAGTATTAGGTAATATTATACTGCACTTTTTTATTGCAAAATAAAACCAGTAAAGTACATCATTTATTGAATAATGTATAAAGTGTATACTTTAAATATATCTGCATTCCAAAGTAAAATATATTTTGGATGTTAAATGCTTATTCACTTGTGGCAGCTGTCTTAGCAAGTGAGACAACTCAAATTCTTTACAAATTACTCATTGCTGTATAAAATAGCAGCCCGTCAAGAATAAGAGCTTAAAAGCTAGCAGTCTAATAAATATTATTACCGCTGTATATCAACTAAAACAATACTCACAGGAACATAACAACCCCCATGTGACTTCAGTGTCCAAAATTGTGCTTCTTTGGAGCAAAAAGTATCTGATGTGTCGCTCAAACACTTTCTTTGGAAAAAGTCAAAAAAAAGAAGAAGATGCATTCAAATCACGCAGATCCAAAAGAGAAGGAGGAAAAAAGAGTGGAAGCGAGCATGTCGATGATGTTGACACTGCTGTCATCCCTCTGGTCTCTCACTCACTTTCTGCCTGTCTGTTAGTCGCCAGGATGACACAATGCTGTCCGGGCTGCCAGTCGGAATGCTGGGACACAGTCAGAGTGTGAGATGGAGAAAGAGAGAGAGACAGACAGAAAGAGAGAGGGGTGGTCTGGGAGTGAGGGGAATTGTCCATATTGCGAGCAGAGTTTTCCGCTCCCTGCTGGACAAGAGGATGTGCTGCTACAATGTGGTAACTACTGATAAGAGCCTCAAACGCTGCCTGTGGCCTAGAGATAAGAAACCACCACTACTCCCCCTCACCCACAATCCAACACCACCACCCAAACACACACACACACACACAGCATGAGGCTTGCATACACACTTACTGTATGTACCAGTAGTGGAACATCAGGGCCTGCAAGGCCTTCTCTGCTGGCCTAAAAAATATCTGAATCACAGACTGATGTTAATTATATTTTGTCCATGAATACTTAAATAATTCTAAATTGTATGTCACCTTCCTTTGATTGTTTTCCCCTTGTTGTGCTCCTTCCAGGTGTGTGTGTTTTCATATTTAAGCATTTAACCAATCACATTTCAGCCATTAATTGTTGCCAGGGTCAGATATCGACCTGGAGGCCTTCACAATCAAAATGAAATGCACAAAAAATAGACATAAAAAATACATTGTTTTCATAATAATGTGTATTAGTCTGAAATACACAAAAAATAATAGGTTTTCATAATAACGTGTATTAGGAAAACAATGACTTTTTGTGTCTATTTTTAATGCGCATGACCGAGGTCAGAGTTCAAGTGGCTACAATGCGTCTCCAACCCCAGTCCTCGAGGGCCCCTGTCCAATATGTTTTCCATATCTCTCACCACATCTGATTCAAATGATCAACTCATCAGCAAGCTATCAAGGAGCTTGTTCGTGATCATTTGATTTTGGTGTGTTGGAAGACATGGAAAATAGATTGGATAGGGGCCCTTGAGGACTGGAGTTGGAGATCCCTGTTATAAAGACTCAGATTATATTTGAGTGTCTCTGCAGTGGACAAAAAGAAAAAGCAAACCAAGCCACTGAGCTTCAAAGTCATCAGAAGGGTATGTCCTTTTTCTCCCCCTGCCTCCTGTAACTTTAATGTTGCTTGCCTTTTGCAGTGGGATGAAGGCCTGCTGACTGAGCAAAGGAGAGATGGCACTTGAGTGGCGTTATGGGAAGGGCGTTATGGTATGTATTCTATTGATAGAAAACAGCTAACTTGGAAAAAAAAATTGGGGACAAATGTTTTGACTTTAATCCCCAGTCTGTATTTTTTGATTTATTTAATGTTGGACTTGGTCAAACTTGCTCCATTTTTAAATGCTGGAGGGCCTATGGCAGGGATAAGGAACCTATTGCTCGGGAGCCACATGTGGCTCTTTTGATGGTTGCATATGGCTCTGAGCTAAAATATGGAAACCGGTGGTGAGAGAGCCGAGTCCTGAATGCACCAATATGAACGTCACGTCGGCACTGTGGCATTGACTTGTTTTTTTTCATTAGAGTCTTCTGCATCTATTCTCTCATTGATACTCATTGATATTCATTGATTAGCAACAGCGTAACAATGTTGTCAAAAGAATTCAAATACTTTTTGTACTTTAAAAGTGGTAAAATGACTAAAAAATTGGCACATTTTCATGTATTTTGACTTTTAAATTGTGAGTATGGCTCTCAAGGAATAACATTTGAAAATAGGAATTGTTTATGGCTCTCTCTTTCAAAAAGGTTCCCGACCCCTGGCCTATGCTATCTCAAAAGCCACTTTTTTTTGAAAAAATGAATGTCTAAAATTGTATGCATGACTTATTCTTCACAGCAAAAGAATGCAAATAACATGCTAAATTTGAACTTTTTATTAACAGGAAAACAGTTTAACTATAGCACAATTAAGGGGGTTGGCATCACATTCAAGTGTTGATTGGTGTGACCAGACTTTTCTCCACCTGTAGACATGAAATAAGACAAGTCAGTTAGACACTAATATTTTTACACTGAGAAAAAAAGCACTTAGAAAAATCAAAAAGACTGGGTTGAAAAAAAATTAGAAAAGGTGAGGGGGGAAGTTGAAGGAAAACACTTAGGACAAGAAAAAAGACTTGAGTTATACCCCCCAAAAATAGCTGCTCTAACATTTACATTTAAACCAATATTAAATGAAGTGTCTAATCTTTAAAAATAAGATTCATCTTACCTTAAGGATCTGCCTCTCATTTTGCCATACAGCCGTGGACTTTACCTACGTAAGAGCGGGGGGAGTAATACACAACAGGTTAATTTGGATGAATACTTTGATAGTCTACAATAAATGCATGAACCTCCCAGAAGCCTACCAGCATTCTCCAAAGTGCAGAGATGCCACATGATGCATCAAGAGAGGAATCATCTTCAAGCAGGCAAACTGTGAGAAATATCACCTAGTGAGCTCCACTTTGAGAACCTCCAGAGTCTGGACATGGGCCTGAAAAATAAAGCAAAAGTTATCATATATAGAGACAGGAGATTCAACAGATAGGCTTGATCTGACCCCGTCTCCTGTAAGTTCAAGGGTTTGAGTTGTGGGCACATAGGAAGTGGGGTAAAATCCACTTCCTAGCAGCATTTCATGATTAAATACAAATACTGGAGCTTTTCAGACATTACAACCGGGCCGGGGGGTGATTTTCCTGGGAAAAGACAGCAATGAACGTCAATGGCGTACGGGCAAACATTGCCCGAAAATTGGGTAAAATCCAGACGAAAACAGCATTTATTGATTAAATACAAATACTGGAGCTTTTTAGACATCAGAACCGGGCCCAGAGTATCATTTGCCCGGTAAAAAGACAGCGATGAATGTCGATACGTCCATACGTGAAATGGCAAAAAAATGCACTGCCACTGTTTATATGTCTAGAAGCAAAAAAACAAACACTAAAGTGCATGTCATCACAATGTTCATAATGTGCAATACTGTATTTTAAAGGATTAAAGCCCAACCCAAAAATATTTACAGCTCCCCCCACTAACTAATGCACGTTATGATGAAAACAATGTTTTTTTTTAAGTATGAATGCCCAATCAACACGTATTTACAGCCCCGCCCCCGCCCCACCCACTGACTAATGCATGTTATTGTGAAAACAATGTAGTATTTTTTTTAAGTATTAAAGTCCAACCAAAAAGCATTTACAGCCCCCCCACACACACACACACTGACTAACGCACGTTATTATGAAAACAATTTGTATTTTGTGTGTGTCTATTTTTAATAGGCGTGGCCGAGGTCACAGTTCAAATTGCCGACGTCAAACCCCAAAATGGCTGATGAGCCAGGAGGCAACACGGGCGTGCACTGCAGAGCAGCTCAAAAGTGACGATTTGCCGAAGAAAGCCTGACAAACTTCTCACAGGACGATGCAGCACATTCGGTACGTTGTCATTTGGGGATTTCGAAGCCCCAGTTCTCGTCTTAAGAGTGATAAGAGCATGATTCGTTGACGTGATGTGGCCCCATGTGTGTGCAGACAGCAAAATGTTTGCGAACAAATTGGCTACATTGCGTTACCGATCGCTCTTTGTTTAAAAAGAAATCATTCCATTGTGTGTTTCAGTCCCTCAACGAGCACAGACTGCTAGGAAACCTCAAGAATGTGGCATCTTGTCGACGCCATAACAAAGTGAGTCATTTTTAAATCGTTCCCATTTTCTCTATCCGTGTAATATTTAAACGTCAGCGTTCAGTATTCAATCAAGGCTTTGCGCAATTGGCTCGTTTTTCATCATGATACATTCAACTTTTGAATGAAAACACTAACTAGTTTGGTGTTTTTTAATAGCAAAAACCTGTGGGATAAGTCACCCACACAAATGCCATTAGTGGACGTGTAGGGAATAAACAGTAATCCCTCGATTATCGCAGACCAGACATGGCTGCGATAAATGAAAAACTGTAAAGTAGGGTCATCCCTATTGAATTTAATTTAAAAAATACTATAGTGGCAAGTGTAGGAGTAGTTTCCACTTGTGAGTTTCACATCTTTCTGAACTTACAAATAATAATCAAACATAGGCTTTGTCATCATCATTGACTTGACAAAAGCCTAATTGTCATCATACCCAGATAACTGCGTATGACGAAATTGGTAATTGGTACAAAAAATTCTGACATGTAGTGGAACTGTGCACTCAAATAGATTATATACTTTTACCCCGTTAACTTTCTTAAAGACCCCAGGGCTTGGACTGTTTCATTTTTAGTTTTAAATGTGGTTTTGACAAAACCTAAGTGAGACATTTATTCAACAAAATGCAGGTGTCATTTTTGACTAATTTAAACATTTTTTTCCTTGGTATAAGAGAAAAACGGAAGTTTTTTTGGATATTTTTTAAGAATGGATTTGAAATAATTGACTGAAAAACTCAAGGCAGAAGTAGGATTTAGTTTATTTATTATTTTCATGTAATTTGTACCTTGTGGGCCCCTGCCCAGTGTGTTTTCTATATTTCCCACCACATCAAGATCCTGATTATTTGACTGGATCATTTTTAGTCTCTCTGCAGCAGACAAGAACATGTCTAATATTGCGTACCCTTTTGATGTTTTATAGAAAAAAAGCTAATTGGAGTTTTTTAAGTAACTTAATCTATTGTGCCTTGACCCCTTTTTGTTTTCCAGAGTTCCACGCAAGGGGGACGAGGTTTCCTGCCTATGTACAGATAGGCTGACGCACCCCCTCATTTCTCGGTGCTCGGCCAGAACCTATCTCCAAACTTCTTCAAAATAAAAGGTAAGACCTTGCGAATGGTTTTTTACTTTGTGCCATGACCCCCTTTTTTTTGTTTTCCAGAATTCCTGCCTATGTACAGATAGGCTGACGCACCCCCTCATTTCTCGGTGCTGGGTGTTACGCCAGAACCTATCTCCAGACCTTTTTCAAAATAAAAGGTAATACCTTGCGAATGGTTTTTTACTTAACTTTGTGCCATGACCCCTTTTTTTGGTTTTCCAGAATTCCACAAGGGGGACAAGGTTTCCTGCCTACGTACAGATAGGCTGACGCACCCCCTCATTTCTCGGTGCTGGGTGTTACGCCAGAACCTATCTCCAAACTTTTTCAAAATAAAAGGTAAGACCTTGACCCCCTTTTTTGTTTTCCAGAATTCCACCTGGTGCCAAGGGGAGTGTCTTTGTCCATTTGAAAATGGATGAAGGCAACCCTGATTTTTCAAAATGCTGGAGGGCCTGTGCGAACCTATCTCGAAAGTTTTTCAAAATAAAAGTTTTTCAATGTATACATGTGTTTGTCTTTAACAAAAAATGCAAGTAACAATCCAAGTTAAAAAATTTATTTACAGGTAAACATTTCAACTTTAACATACTTAGTTGGCATTACATTAAAGTGTTGATTGGAGTAGTTGGTCTTTTCTCTGGTTTGTCCACCTGTAGACATAAGACAAAACATTTTAGTTAAAGGTTCACAAAACAATCTTACACTTACAATAATTTTTTGTAAAATACATGTTGAAAATAAAATTAGAAAAAAGCTATGGGAATAAACACTTAGAAGAAAAAACTGGCGGAATAAACACTTGGAAAAATGAGAAAACACTTAGAAAATAAAATTAGGAAAAAAGCTATGGGAATAAACACTTAGAAAAAAAAAAAGCTGGGGGAATAAACACTTAGAAAATAAAATTAGGAAAAAAGCTATGGGAATAAACACTTAGAAGAAAAAAATGGGGGAATAAACACTCGGAAAAATGGGAAAACACTTAGAAAATAAAATTAGGAAAAAAGCTATGGGAATAAACACTTAGCATTCCTGCTCTAACATTAACTGAGATCCTTCTTACCTTAAAGATTTAGTCAAAGAGCTGTGGAAATAAATGGCCAGTGTAACATCACCATGATGATTTAGGCTTTTATTTAATTTGGATTTCAGAAGTACAGAGACATCATATGATTCAAGTGGGCAACTTGCGAGGAAGATCTCTCAGGCCTGTTGCATGCAAAAGTTAGAATATATAGAATGGAGATTCAACTTTGGTGGGGAGGGGGTAGTTTTACCTTGATCTGGCCCAGACTCCTCTTCTATAACCTCAAGAATGCTCTAGGCATGCTAGAAGAGCTGCATCTTGGTGCTAAACAGGGAACACTTGCACACAAAAAAACATAAGTTAGCATATATAGAGCCTGGAGATTCAACAGATAGGCTTAGTTGTTTTTTTGGGGAAGTAGTTTTATCTTGATGCTAAACAGGGAAAACTTGATTTAACCAAGGTATTTGGGGGTTGCCAAACAATTACGGGATAGAGAAATCTTACAAGAAATTTAATAAACGATCAAAATAAAGAATGAAAATTAGTTAGCGAGTGCCAAGTGCTATTTTTCCTTTTCCAGACAAGGCGATTAAATATACAGACTGACGTTAACAGCTAGGACAAGGGTATCAAACTCGGGTTGGTTCGCGGGTCGCAATAACATCAACTCGATTTCACGTTGGGCCGGACCATTTTTGAAATAATATTTTGATTTTTTTTCTATTTAAATTGGATTTTAAAAAAAAACTATCAAAATCCCTAAATATTCAGTTTTTATAGATCTAAAAAAAATGTTTGTTTTAGCTTTTTTTTCTTCATGAGGGAAAATATCTTCTAATAATTTGTTTTTCATTTCAAAAGGAAATAAAATATTTTTGGGAATATGTTCAATATTAGCGTGGAAAACAGAATTTTTTAAAACTGAGTTACCGCTACCGGTGCGTCTTTAGTTTATCCTTAACTTCTTGCAGCGCCCCCTCCAATTGCAATTACCTTACAGCACCTATGTTTTATCCCAAATTCCAAATTATTAATTTCAGGCTAGGGTTAAAGATCTTACCTCTACAAGGGTGAGTGTTCTTGGTGCTAAACAGGTAAAAGTTGATTTAACCAGGCTATTTGGGAGTTGCCAAACAATTATTACAGGTTTTAAGAATTTGAATAAACGATCAAGATAAAGAATGTAAATAAGTTAAGTGAGTGTTCTGTCCTGTTTTCCCTTCCAGGCAAGGCGATTGAATATACAGACTGACGTTAACAGCTAGGTGAAAGTTGGCTTCGCAATGTTCTTATAAATTATTTTTGTTGTTGTGAAAACAGAACAATTACAGATTGGAAAAGGGTGATTGATTAGACATCCACGACTCAATCGCCCGTTTTTAGTGAGCCCTTACCTAGCAAACTGTCCGTTAATGTTTCGGTTTTGTTTGATTAAATTAAGTCTTTCTACACGGCTCAATAATCGAGAGGAAATGGACAATGTACTTTTTAAAGCCAAATGGGAGGCGTCGTCGTGACGCTAATGCTAAGCTAAGATAACTAATCACATACGACAAACGGCCAGTGGGTTAAATGAGCCCATACTTGTCGATTTAAGTTTGTCGACGGTGTGTTCAACCTGGCATTAAACTAACAAATTATTCCTTAAAAAACGGATAAAATTGCACTTAGGCCAGTAAATTGCTCTACGCCTTACCTTGTGTGTGTGCTAGCCGTCCGCCAGCAATGGAAAGGCTGCCTGAAAGGCCGAGCTGCTGCAAATGTGCTTAATTTACACAGCTGCGTCACCAATAGCTGTAACCACGCCCATATTGTCCTGCCATATTGAATGTGGAAAAGATGGCGGCTTGCTTACCGCGCTCACCGATGGGGTTTGTTCTCCCAACTCAATGTCCATGTCTTGAGGATCTACGTCATCGCAGGTGTCAAAGTGCCGGCTCGGGGGCCAAATCTGGCCCACCACATCATTTTGTGCGGCCCGAGAAAGTAAATCATGAGTGCCGACTTCCTGTTTTAGGATCAAATTCAAATGATTATAGATGTACATTACATTTCCTGATTTTCCCCTTTTTAAAATCAATCATTGCAATTTTTCAATCCATTTTTTTCTTTTGTGTTTTTGGTTCAAAAAGCATTTTGTAAAATCTAAAAATAAATATATAAATATTTTCCGTTTTTCACTTTATTTTTGAACATAATTTAAAAAAATATTTTGTTTCCATTTGAAATGAAAAACATGATTAAAAGAAATTTTCCCTTACTAAGAAAAAAAAAGCTCAAATAAACATTGCTTTAGATATATAAAAATTGAATACTGAGGGCTTTTGATACAGTTCTTTTAATCCAATTAAAAAAATCTAAATATTACATCTAAAATGGTCCGGCTCAGATGAAATGGCGTTAATGCGGCCTTGATGCTATAAAACACAGGTGTCAAAGTGGCGGCCCGGGGGCCAAATCTGGCCCGCCGCATCATTTTGTGTGGCCCGAGAAAGTAAATCATGAGTGCCGACTTTCTGTTTTAGGATCAAATTAAAATCATAGATATATATGTACATTAGATTTCCTGATTTTCCCCCTTTTAAATCAATAATTGCAATTTTTTAATCCATTTTTTCTATGTTTTTAGTTCAAAAATCATTTTGTAAAATCTAAAAATATATAAAAATATTTCTGTTTTCCACTTTAATATGGAACATAAAGAAAAATTTGGTTTCCTTTTGAAATTGATTAAAAGAGATTTTCTCTTACTAAGAAAAAAACTCAAATAAACACTTTTTTATCAATAAAAAATGGAATATTCAGGACTTTTGATGCAGTTCTTTTAATCCATTTATATAAAAAAAAAATCTAAAAATTATATCTAAAATGGTCCGGCCCACATGAAATCGAGTTGACGTAAACGCGGCCCGCGAACCAACCCGAGTCTGACACCCTTGCTATAAAACTGTGTGTGTTAGTACACTATTTTTTTCCAAATATTAAGTAACATTTTTACTTAATATTTTACATCAACTCACCTTTATTCCAAGCCCATTTAACATTTGAAACGCAAAGAATGCTTCATTGTATTCTATACAATGTACACTGCGCATGGGTAGTAGTGGAATGCAACTCAATTGCAATCGGGCAAGTGATGGACTGAAACATTAAAGCCATAGAAAGTAAATGTTAAAAAAAAACTGATATTAAGAACTGAATGCATGAGTATGTAATATAAATATTAATATACAAGAGGACAATATACTCTATACTACATCTCCTGTCCTGGACTGAAAAATGTAGTTTAGCTATTTAGCTATTATGATGTATTTAGTATTATTTATAAACCTAAATTACAAAAAAATATGATATGAATCAGACACAAATATTTTTTCTGCCACCTGGCATTGCCATCACCATGTGAAATAACCACGCCCCCCCCATTCATTGCATGTGTGGGGTAATTTATTTAAATGTCATTGAACTAATCATCAGAATATGCGAAATCAACTATGATATACATATTTACTCTCTATATTATAACTGTTTCCAGTCACATTTTGCATCCAAATGAGATAAAAGTGTTTCAGATCATTCCTAACTCGTCAGCCATGGGATCTGCATTGAAATTCACCCCCCGCCCCCACACTTTTCTCCACGCGTGCACGTGTGTGACAGGATGGGAAATTTTCATTCATGGAATATGTGCGGGTATTTGGGATGCATTGATATCACGCACCTGTGTCACTGATGACCAATCAGAATCGTCATCAAGGCCACTTTCCTCTTCAACTTCCTTCCTAAATGCATGTCATGCCTGCTCTTTGTTCTCTGGCGAATGCTCGCTGTCTGCGGGTGGGTGTCACGACCTGGGGGCCGACACCTCTTCTCCATTCCCTCAGCGGTTTCCTCCTCAGACGCTCACCCGCACACAGACAACATGTCCACTCTACTGTAACGTGACCTTTGAGGTCCTGGGAAAGAGGGCACTTTGCTGAGTAACTGTGTGACAAATCTGTCATCAGTTCCATTGTTGTGTTATTATTACTGTACTCTATGTGTACTCTATGCTCATCATCATAATCTTTGTGGGCGCAGGACTCGGGTTATGCTGCTTTGCATCCCGCAGCTGCAGTTCCACTTGATCAACACCTATAAAAAATAAAAAAAGACATTAGAAACTGGATTAAAATCCAAAGCAAACTGACTTCAGTTAGCTGTTAATTATACGCAACTAATGCAAAAGTGTGAGTTTGAAATTAGCTTTTTCAGGAACAGTGTCACTACAGTGGACACCTATTGCGAGAATGACTGACTTATTATTAGACATGGGCAGAAATTATATTTTACATAAAGATCAACAGACAAACTGTGGTTTTACTGTCCAGAAATAGATTTTTTTTTTCATCTTTGGCGTGTGCACTGTACACTGGAATAAACAATACTTTCAAGACTCACACTCCAACAAGTGGAGTCCTTGGCCACGTTTCCTCCCCTGCAAGTAAACACTATTGTGCACAGAGTGATAGGGATCATGCGAGCTAATTGTTTGAAGCAATATTCAGGGCGCAATTGATGGCGAAAGTGACAAACAATGGTGTAGACACTCGCCTTGACACATGCTCTCTTTTCCTCCATTCGTCTTCTGCCTCAGCTCCTTTATTGGCCTTATTGTTCTAGGTACTTAAAAAAAACATCCATCAATCCATCCATCCAGCCAAAGTACTTATCCTGCTCAAGTCGAGGGGGGCCGACTAGGCTAGGCGAAATACATCCGGAATCGGTCGCCAATCAATCTAATGGGCAAATACATTGATGTATCTAAACAATAATGATGTTCAATTATAGTTTTTTTTTTTGCATTTTGATCAATCTGTTTGATTGGGGAGGCATGGCTTGGTCGTAGGGTAGTAGAGATTTGGGGTTCAGGGTATTGCTCCTTAATATATCATAATATTTATATAATGTTAAAACGATTAGCGGTAAAACTGCAAAATTATATCATCATTATATTACATTATTGACAACTCATTCTTCTTATTATGATGTTGCCTACTTCTTTATCTATTAATTATTTAATTATTATTTAACAGTTTGTTTGTTTGTTGTTGTTATTTGTGCACTTCCCTATTTATTTATGTTGTTAACGACTTATTATGTTGACTATGCATATTTATTGATTGTTTATTTCTTATTTATTTATTATTTATTTGTTTTTTGTTGTTATTATTTGTGCACTTCCATACTTATGTTTTAACTACTTATTTTGTTGACTACTTCTCTATTGATTGCTTATTTATCATTTATTGTTATTATTTATTGATGATTTATTTGTTTGTTTGTTTGTTGTTATTTTTCTGCCCTTTGTGGTGAAGCTTTACATCTCAGTATACTTGTGTATTGGCAATAAACCCATTCAATTTAATTAATATCACCATTATTATTAATCATTGTTCAATTGGTAGTTTTAATTCTTCTAATATTAGAACTTTACTCTGGTAATATCTGTAGCGAATCTTCGTTTTCACAGCATTTTAATCTAATTGATGGAAGAAATAAGTGTTTTAACCTCTTATATGTTATGAGTTAGTTCATTTCAATATTTTTTCTAGTAAAATTTTGGAGCTATTATTTTGTGTATTACTATATGTATTAAACAGAGTATTTTCTATGAATTACTTTCCTTTTGTGGCAACCCTCAGGACTGTAAGACCATCAGTCATCTATCGACGGTCACGCATTGCTCATTTTCCCAGGATGCACCTGGCACAGGGCGAGTGAGCGGATGCAAATTCCAGCTGTTTCCTGTGCACACTTCCCGGTTTTAGTTTTTACAGCCCTGATGTTTGGCGTGAGTATTAGTAAAGTGCAAAAGGGTGACTTACAAAGGGTTCCCCGTGTCTGCCGTCGCCACAGGTGTGAGGTTAGCGTCACTCAACATTCGCATGTGCTGTGGATTTCAAAGAAGGAACACCTGAAATGCAAAAATAAAGAGACAATTGTATAATTCAAGAATAAACAGGTCTCCTCATTGTCTTCTATTTCTCTTTGGACTTCCTTAGGCAGTCAGGGGGATTTCAGGCGGAGGGCTAATGAGAACATCACGGGGGCAATCTATTGTTTCCTTGATGGAGGGCTACTTCTACTTTCCTCATCAACACTTGGCCACAAGCCAAAGAGAATGCACTCACTGGATATTTCAATAAGCCCAGTTGGAAAGTGCCATGAGAGCCAATACAAGAGGCTTATTCAATATTATTATATGTATAATAGGTTTGATGTTCTGTGATCTTTCTGTAGTTTTAAAATGTGCATTTTAGACAACAATGCAGAATAAATACATATTGTATTTATCTAATTTAATATGAATTTGGATGAAGCAAGTCTGCGAAATGATTGTGCAGTTGTACCTTCAGGTCAAGGTGACACAATGTGAAACAACAGCGTATTGTGTCTATCTTGTGTCATATTTCTCATCATCAGCGTCCAACTTCCACAGTTTAGCTCGTTGTTGACCTCCATCCTGTAATAATAGGAAACGTCGCGTCACTTTCCAACTTTCTCTCACACTTTGCTGTTCCACTGCATGCTTGCGAGAGCTGAAATATTGTTACACAAAGTATCAGTCCAGCCCTAATGTTTTTCATTTTTCGTTTCCATATGTGAGCCATAAAAAACACATAAAACAAACAAACTACCACCAGACTTCTTAATGTCCCAGATACACACTGTGTATAGTATTCTTATATCTTATACAAATCCACCGATTTTTAATACTGTTTATCCTCATTAGGGTTGGGGAAGCTATTGCAGTGCCTCTCTGGAGTATTTGTCTATTAGTATGATAATATGTCCATTAATTTCCAAAATGGGATGCGGATATGTGAATATATGAGAATAAATGGATTTTAATAGTTACAGCTTGTTTATTGGACTTTCATCCTGTCTGCTTTTGTGCTTTCCTCTTGACTGCTTTTTGGCAAAGAATTACACTAGTAAACTCAATGCGGCGATTTGATCATTTTGCCACTAGAGGGAGACAACGTTTTACCATTCATTGTCACTCAAATTACAGTAGGTTCAATCATTCATTTCCCTAATCGCTTATCCTCACATGGGGGTGCTGGAGCTTATCACAGGTAATCGCAGGGCAATTGAGCACGAGAAATAGCAAATCTCTTGACTGGGAAGCCTCGCGGTGATCAGTGCATGAATGGACCATTATGGATGTGCTGCAATTGGGAATTTAAGTCAAATATATTTTCTTTAAACAGAAAATGATGTTACATAACTATATTAAAAAAAACTGATTTAGATAGAATTATAACCATCATACCCATATATTCTTGTCTTTTGGGAAACACATTTTAATTTTTTTTTAAAGTATTTGGGGTCAGTATTGAAGTCTTATTTCAAGATGTAGTATAGCATGACACCCTCTGTTATTGCTTTACAAGAAGGTAGTATTTGAGCTGAAACTGTTTATATTTAACACAACAGGGGAGACTTATATATGATTGCATTTTTTTTTTTTAAACAAGCTCATTTTTATGCTCTTGGCTTATTCAGCTCATTTCCTTTGGCACTCCTCAGTGCTGGATGTTTTAGCCAAATGAAGCAAGTCTTTTGGGCTGTTCAAAATTAGACGTGTTTCATAAAACAATAGTTTGTTTGCATAGCATCCGTCCATGCAAGGCCACCCACCATGTGGGCTCGTGGAGCAGCGAAGTATTATTAATGCACAACACTTCCAGTTATTGTGTCTGACAATCAGTTATGACGAATATACATATCATTTTTCATCTTTGATGAACAGAATTGCTGCATTTAAATAGATTTAAGGGATTAAATTGGGGCAACAAAACAGGAACTTTCCAAACTTTAATGCAGATAAATAGCACCATACTTTTTTCACACAAAATTCATTTTATATTGTCAAAAACTTGCATGCAAAGGAAAAAATTGACACACATTAACCATTAAAACAAAACCATCACCAAAACCATAATAAAACCAAATAAACAAGATAAGAACAGACACACACACACACTAAAACACACAACAGTAACATTCAACTGCAGCAATAAATATCTTTTCAAACACAGCTCACTTTGGAAATACTTGGCAAATCTTGAAAAATTCCAATACTAAACTATGCGTGTCAACATCACACTTTTTTTCCTCTAAGAAAAGTCAAAAGTTCTAATAAAGAACCACAACAAACATTTAGACTGACAGTGTTAAGTTACCTATACAAATAATTTAAGAGGCATTTAAAACTTATTCTAATGTGCCTTAAGGCACTTTGTCAAATCCTTTGTGTGAGCGTAAAAGTGAAAATTCTAGAGGTCATATTTGAGCCGAGAAGAGGTCAGACTCACATCTCCACACTTGGGGCAGATTGAGATATCATTTCTATCTTTTCTTGGGATATTCCAGCAGTTAGTACAGCGCACCCAGTACTTTCTGTATCTAAGACAAAGTGGAAATAAAAAGTAATAAATATTTTACCCTCAATAAGAGAAAAGAAAAGCACAGAATAGTTAACTAAAATTATGACTGTAGAGTCAATTGCAACCACAATTTCTTCCACGCGCTATAGAAGTGCAGACACTGGTTTTTAAGGGTTTGCTTTAAATGTATAAAACTTAATCCAAAACACTTTCAGAAGTACAGCTCTAAATTTAAAACTAATAATAGTAATATTTTTTGTAGAATTTAGAAAACAAGCACTTCAAACAAGTTGATAAAACGGTGGAAAAAGTGACTTTTGTGCCATTCTTTTCTATATTTTAACCAATACTGGGAACTTGAGAATGGGGTGTAGACTTATATCCACTATAATACTAAAGCATAATAAATTAAGTAATAAGCATTCAATCAATACCTTAAGCCACAGGCATTGCAGAGAGGGGTTCCATCTTCTGCATCCCTCCACATGGGCGTTTTTCTCGTGCAGCACGATGCACAAATTTTGCCCTCTGATGGCAATATCAAGATGAATTAAACTTTAAATACAGTAGTAGATGGTACAATGTATAGTTGAGCAATGCAACTTTGTTTTCTATTAAGAAATCCCAGATTTTACAAGGTCAATGTACGACTGCTTTGGCTCAAAGTGTTGGTTGCCATTCAAATGCTGGTTAAATTATGTCATAGGATATAACACAAAACTAAAACCTTCTACATTATGGATTATAGAGGGTATGTTTGCAAATAAGATCTTTGTGTAGCAGCGCCCCCCAGTGGGAAAATACGCATAGATACCAACCAACAACGTGTATTTATTAAAACATTTCATCGTTTGCATGACATCTCAGCCGAGGGAAAGCTTCCTCGAAAAATAAGCCGAGAATAAAATCTTACTGTCATTCGATCGAGCCATAGCACTTTGGTGACAGACTTATAGATCACAATGGATCTGTATATTAAGCACCTCTGGAGAAGCGCATTTATGTGCCCATCAACTCTTGTATCTGTACTTGATTGACAACTGATAGTTGAGCAAGGCATAGTTTTAGTAAATTCATTGAGCCTGCTCACAGGATTTGTTAGAGATGTTATACCTGCTGCTTCTTTTCCTGTCATAAAATGTGTGACGGGGCCATTACAACACTGATGTGTCAAATTTAAATGACATTTATTTTTGCTCTGGTAGGCCTTCAAAATACGGAGCCACAATGTGGTAAAGTGACTGTGGTTTAAACTGTTGACAACAGTTAAAAAGTATACACACGTGAAGTAGCCGTTTCACTCTCCTCGTCAGAGCTGCCGGTCATTTGAGACACTCGACTTCTTGATCTTCGTTTGCGCACACTCTTGCAGAGCTCCTTGCTGTGGTAGAAACAGACGTATTGCGACGTATAGTTAGAAATTATTACCATCCAGCGGCAACGGCACCCTGGCCTGTCCGCACCTGTACTTGGATGTTATGAAGAGTCGACACTGTTCCCTGCAGTCATCCATCTTGGCGTCCATCCGGAATGTCACTCCCTGGAAGTGCGGGTCTTGGATATCCACACTGCGGCGAGGATTGGGTTGCTTTCTAGGTTTTTTAGATTTCTCCAAAGGCGGCGTGATTGGAGTATCATTTCCCCCATTTGACTTCCATTCTGAGGTCACTGTGGTAGTAGTAGAGTGCTCCCAATCGGCAACATTTGCACCATATGACTTTGATGACACAATGTAATCATTTGGTTCAGGAGAGTGACATCCCAAAATGACGTTAGCATTCTGGTCGAAGGGGAGTGGCGGCCACGATCGCTCCAAACTCACTGTAGCATGAGGAAAGATGTGCGCATGTAACATCGAACTTCCTGAAACATAGGCGGTTGCATCGTGATGTTTAGCAAAGAAGCTTTGGTGACATCCCTTCAAATTGTCAACACCAATCGCTGGTTCTGTTTTAGAAGGCTGAGAAGATGACAGTGCTGCTTTTTCTTTGGCAGCCATCTGTGGTGAAGTAGAAGGTGTAAACTCTTTTCCACATTTCTTATGTATAGACCCCTCATGCTCATCAACCATATTGATAGGAGACATCTCTGCAGCAGAAAGTGGCAGCTTTGAAGTGTATTCAACACAGCCACTAGTTCCTTCAACAGATGCAGAATTGTATTCAAAAGGGATGGAGCATATGGGTGATTTTGAGCCAGATTCCCATTCAAGATTAATGAGCCTTTCACACTGCATGTTGATCACACTCAATGCTAGCCAAGGGTTGTGTACTCCAAATGGGGGCTTTGCTACAGTTTCCACCTGGATTATATTTTGAGCCCTTTCGCTATGACCGTCTTCAAGCAAGTAAGACAGCGATGTGGTGTCCAGTAGACTGCTTTGCAAAGAGGCCTCAAGTTTGGAAACTTCCTTGAAAAGGTAGTCACGTGCAGATTCAGAGCCATCTTGTTCTGCTGCCCTCCGGATGAAGACCACCTGTGACTTCTCATCTCTGTCCATATCTGCATCATGAACACAAACAACTTGGAAGACAATTGATACTTGGTGTGCTTGATGGCAATCTTTGGAAAAAATAAAACCAAGCAAACTGCATTCAAAAAATCCTTTTTACACTGCCATCAACAACCTCATTCTTTTTGGAAGTCGCAATAAGGCATTCTCCGCACGATGCATCCTTTAAACAGTAAAACTAGATTAAAAAGTGGCAACACAAGAGAAATTGTAATGAGTGCAGTAGTCATTCTTTTACTGCAGAGATCCTCAGGAGTTATTTCCATGTACCAACAACAGACTAAACAAACGGCAGTAAAAGCCCGCTGTTACTAGTTTAGTTCTATGCCAGCCCTTCCAACTAGGGGCATGCTTGCACTGAGCCTTAAAGACAAAACCAGCGGTGTCCAAACTATTCCACAAAGGGCCGCAGTGGGTCTTTTGTTCCAACGGATCCAGTAGGGGCCGTTTAACCAGAGGTTTCTTCTGAAACAAGAAGCTTTCAAGATACTACATTGATTTTAAAGAAAGGCCTCCTCTTTACTAGTTGGAATGAAAACTTGCACCCACTGTGGCCCTTGAGGACACCCACGCACAGTGTGAAAGGGAATTTTGAGCCTATAATTTGTACGAGGCTTTTCAACTTGAACTGATGATATTATTATATACACATTCGCACTGATTGAGTCTAGTGTAGAATGTGTAGAAATAATGCATTTTAAATTTGCTTTCTTTGTTAGTTATAATACTAAAGGGCAAATCCGTGCTACATGCTAATTTTGAATAGAGATTACATAACCAGTGAACACTTATTTTCCTTGAGTTGAGCAGATCACTACTGTGAAGACAGAAGAAACTTTTGCAATGGTAATGCAGAATTTTAATATAAAGCCCTTGAAGCGGAGATTTTTTTTTCCATGTTAAACATGAACTTTCTCATGCTACGGTGAATACTGCCGTTCACGCAGTAGATCGACTAATTTGTTGGAATTTAATTTCTCTACTTTAAACAGGGATCACTTATTTTGACTTGGTTTTAGCCTGTAGTTGTCGTAGATATTATATTTATGTTCATATATGGTTAAAACGTACTGCACCTCAAACAACACTGCCAACTAAAATAAAGTCGGGACTTTTTACAGTTATCGTTCGTCTCGTTCGGCAAGATAGACGATTTACCATGTGAAATCAGCAGTTTTTTCAATTGTTAGACTTTACTTTCCAATAAAGACGAATTTTTATTTTAAGAATATAGAAGATTTTAGTTCCTTCTGAGCGAGCAGTAATAGAACGCAACCAAATGTAGTGCAGTACGGTGTCACCGTTATTAGACCACGTTGTGGTCAAGATATAGATTAATATATTCGGAGCAAAATAAACTTAGGTCTTTCTTACCTTACCAGATTTTCGTTATATATAGTTGTGTTGAATTATTGCTGTCATCAAATGAGCATCTGACAGGTGGCGCTGCTTAGCTTTGATCTTAGCACCTGAAGGCGATCTATTGCTAATTATCTGGGGTGGGTTGGCTTTCGGGGGTTTTTCTACATTATATATATTTAAAAAAATAAATCACTCAATTTCTACTCCAAAGTCTTAGATATTTTTTAAAGTAATTCTTTATTGGAAGCAGCAAGCTACAATAATAATAATAATAATAATAATAATAATCGGACATAGGCTTTGTCATCATTGACTCGACAAAAAAGCCTCGTTAATTGCCATTGACATTGATAGACATCAAACTGATTGCAACAGAGTTAGCTAATATTTCAGTGCCGTTGACGGTGCAGGACGTCCAATGCATTTTGACTGGAAAAGGCTAACAGCAAACACCCAAAAGGATTGTACGTCTATTACTGTCAATGGCACCCAATGAGTTAGTTAATGGCGTGAGTGACCTGTTCAACTCATAAATACAACCTTAATAAGCACAAACACTACAAACAATGGAATATTTTTTTTTTTTGACTGGAATAAAGGAACATGTCGACCTAAACATCAATAAGATTACTATTAATCTCCTGTCTTTGACATTATGTAATATTATTACTAATACTTCTTATCTAATTTTGGTTACACATTTAGAAAAATGCATCTAGTGTAGTAGAAAACAAGAAGGTGCCTTTAAAATTGCACTTTATTACACAAATTTAAACACATGATAAATGACGTACATTAGTGGCTGAAATGTGTGCGTAAATTGAAAAAGTACAGTAGACTTGAGAAATAAATTCAATGTGGGTCTGCCACAACCTGTCACCTGGCAGCACTTTCCTTCCAAAGATAAGCACATTTATACAGAACATTGGAAATGTTTATCAGGATTTTAACAGAGTAGCAGCCATATAGCTACCATATATATCATACAAAATATAACTATAACAGTGTATACAATATTTTTTTAACATGTTCAACGTGAAATGACTGAGTATTTTGCAGCGTCAACTTGAGCATATAAAAGCTGTAACAAACAATGTCCCAGTTTGTGTGTGTGTGGCGCAAAAATTGCAAATTACAGACTTTTGAGTTTAGTCAATCATTTACTTCTGTGTCTTATATTTAATATCTGAATGATCATTTGTAGTTTGGAAGTTGGTCCAGATTATTGCATTTTTTTGTATGTGAATTTTTACATTTACTGGTTAAAATTACGAATACATTACTGTGCCCTTAATTTCTGATATTACAACTACGACTTCATTGCCATAGGTGTTTTTCTTCATAATTGGACCATTTCCCCTCTCAGTGTCTTCAAAAGTCTCCCACCTTGATTACATTTTAAACAAAGAACATTTTATAAGTTATATATTTTCTATTATAGGATGATATATATCGCTATCCTGAGGACATTCCACACAAAGATTTAAGGACATTATATTTTCCAGAAAGTAACCATTGATTTCACGGAATTGTGGTAAGGTCTGCGGGCCACCTCAGTAAACTGTTATTTGGGCAATCAAGATCTTCAAGGTCATTACTATGGAGTTCCCAAACCATAGATTTCTTCAAAAAGTAACCCACTACCTTCTTTTCAAGGCTTCTCCGTTGCTGGGCCACCCCTCTCAATCCCACCTTCATTCCAAGTGCGTATACTCAATGAGGTTTGGGAACATGTCCGTCCACGTAGAAGTTCCTCGTGACTTTGGGTAAAGTCACCTCCATGCCCTCCAGATCTTGGGTCAAGATAATCTGGCATCCTAGTCGGGAGTTCTCCTGTAGCATGGGCGCCATGTCCAGCATATCATCCTCTCTATAACATCGGTAGTTTACTTGGTATTCGTTTGCCTACATCTCATCATGTTTGCCACTATTGAATGAAATGTTGCAGAAATATCATTAAAAGTGATTCCTACCTCTCATCGGGTTCGGGGAGTTTATCCAAATAATCTCCGTTTACATAAACATGACATGTTGAACAGGCTAACGAAGCCTCACACGCCCCTGAATGGAAAATGATGGTCAAAACAAAATTTGAATATGAACTTCAATGCAAAGGCCACAGTATTGGGTAAAAGTACAGATTTTGACGAGATCCACTCAAAGTGCCCATTTGGCAAATTTTAGCCATTTTTTCCCAAAGATGACTATTATACTGGCCGACAATTTTTTAATATTGTCCAGGTGCCACTCAGGTTGTTGTTCTTGTGGAAAATAACTTTGAAATCTTATGACTACTCCGTCATTTGTGGACCGATTGTCTTGAAACCATGGTCACTATTTAGCATGGGACAGTATCTATTGATCCCCGAAGCCTGTTTTTGTGTTGATTATTTATTTGCGAGTATGAGTTAGCCAGTACAGGGCAGCCTTGTGTATGTTAGGAATTTGCACACAGCACATTAATTTAAGTGTGTCATTCTTGTAGGTTACAAATTGGCCAGTAGAGGGCAGCCTACAGCAAGTAGTAGGACACGTTTGTTTTGGTTCATTTTATGTTGCATTCAGACAGAGAATGGTAAGTCAGGGAAAAATTCTATAGTAACTTTGTGGACATAAAGTTAAAAAAAGCATTTGAAAATAATGAACACTTACCTTCAAGTTCAATTCCATTCTTGTGAGCCAAGTACAAAATATTGTCTCCCACTTTAGCCCTTACTGGGATCCTCTGGCCTGATCGGTCTACATAAACCACATTGACACTGAAAACAAATAAAAACACGGAAATCTGTAATTAAAGAGTTCTGTTTCTTTCCAATAAATGTTTATATTATATGTAAAGAAAAACAACCGTTTCATTCAAATGACATCATTTTTTTTGCAACATACCCTTTATGATATTTTTCCTCGTAAAATATGTGATGTATATATGAAAATATAGATTGGACGTTTGAAATGAAGCTCGCCTGTAGACTTACACATGGCCCTGGTTCTCTTCGTCGGTGCTACTTTCCTCACTTTGGTCCGAACCTTGGCACAAATATAGGAATATAGTAACCACTCTGCTCTAATAATGACTACATCATACATCATGAGAAAATGTTACTTGTTGCACAAGGGGTTACAATGCCTAGCGAGCCAGGTTACACAAGCGTTGCTCAGCAAAAACTAAAGTGCTAACATTTTCCAAAATTAGGAACATTATTAGCCTCCAAGTATCTGCTAGCAAACACTTCAAATCAACACTTTAACGTCATCGCCATAAAGCAAGATACGTTAAAATACAAGCCTGAGGGTAATTGTCAAAGCGAAGCACTCACCTATATTTGTCTGCAAATGTCTATTAATGGTACGAAAGCTGAACACGGAGTCTTTCCGTCGTAAATGAGACGCACACGTCTTCAATCTGGACAAGGGACATAAAATACAGTCCGGTAAAACTCGCGAAAGCCTGAAAGTCAGCCCCATGCTCGAGCGTACTGCAACGGACGCCGCCATGATTGTGTTTTGATCACGTGATTGCCACTATCCAATAGAAAATAGCTTTGTCAGTCTGTTGTTTTGACGACAGGGGGCGATACGACTTTACACTGTAGTTTAGTCGAATGTGCAAATAGAAACATTCATTCATTCATTTTTCTTATCTTTATGGAGTGCCGCTTGAAAAGCTGCGCTCCGTTAAAAAGACAGCAACATTTTCTCATATTTTCAAATATGTATCCCAGCCAACAACGGGTAGTGGGCAGGGTACACCCTTTAATTGATTGCCAACCAATCGCAGGGCAAAAGGAGACTAACAACTCGTCAGGTGCACACAGTAATACCTAGGGAAAATTTGGAATGATCAATCAATCTCCAAAACTGGAGTACCCAGAGAAAAACCATGCAAGCATGGGGAGAACATGCAAACACCATACAAGAAAGTTGGAAAGCCACCAGGAATTGAACCTTTAAACCCAAAACTGCAAGGCATGCATGATGCATGGTGATGCATACTGAAATTTCTACTATAAAGTTAAGATATGGGTGTTTTTGTTAAAAGAAGCAAATTCAGCATTTTTACCCACCAGCTGATAACCCAAAAGAAGCATACTGTATAATGTTACATGAAGTTGGAAAAGAGAAGTGGGTAAATTGCACGGTCTTGTGTTGTTATAAGTTTACATTCACTTAAGATATAGCAAAAAAAGACTTGGAATAGTAGAACTCAGAGGAGCATGATGTTGACTTTTCCATGTGATTTATACCCGCGTGTGCCCGTATAATGATTGTTTAGCTGTCCTGCTGTGATCACTTTGTATTTTTTTTTGGTCATCATATCAAATTTGCACATTACGAAAAAGGCCAGTCTTAAATCGGTTTTAAAATGTATACTTAGATCTGCCATCTGGTTGCAAAGCTTCCTCCCAAGTCGAGGCCAAGACAACACTAATTGGACCCAAGTGTATTTACTTTTACATTTCATAGTGAGCAAAACACACAGGAATACAAATCGCCTCACTTTATTATGCACCTGCAAACAATGTGTATCCTGGGACAGATAACTTTCTTTGAAAGAAAAGTATATTAATGTTTTATTGGATATTCTGTCCACAGGTGCTTGTATTTTTCTGTTCTTAGGACTGTCGGCGTTGGGCCTCAATGGCTTAAAATTGGGACAGTATCTATTTAAATGTTGCATCTGTTCATGGTTCTTTATTATAATTTTTGTTACTATAGTTGACAAACTTTAAGCAGATGTGGCACTCGATTCAGCTCTGATCGGCTCCACCATGAATTTATGTATGGGTTTAGACATTGGATTTTCTCTAAGAGATGACACTCATTTACATATATTACAGTGTAATAGGCTACATAATACAACAGCATCTCTCAGCCGTCACAGCCAATAGCAATTGCAGATGATCGTAATACTCCACAACTGTGGCCAAGTCAACTACAACAGAGTTGGTCAATAAGATAGCTGACTAGTCAAAATAAATCAGGAATACAGTAAAGCCAAAATCAAGCAGTGCCAGATTCAGTGACCCTAATTAACCCCTGAATAAGTAGTAAAATGAGTTATGGGTCTGGTAATAATATAAATGAATAAAATAGAGTGGCAATATAATTTAAATACTCAGATTTAACAAGTTCACCACCAAATTATAAAAGAAAAAAACATTTGATGATGCAAAATCTTGACTTGAGTGTACAAAGGCAAATGTGAGAGAGGCTTTCTGAGGGCACCTGTTTCATGCGTCTCGTTTTTTTATTTTATTTTTGACATTCTTCATGTCATGCAAGTGCATAAATAGGTTAACTGCTGTACACCCCATGAATGAAGTGCAGCTGGGTGTTAGCATCAATGATCGTCAAATCATTCTTAGCTGACATGCAAGTGTAAAATAATTTAGCCGCTGTATGAATGAAAGGGAGTTTGCTGTAGGTATTTATAATATAAAGCAAAAAAGCGCAGTCTAAATATTATATGATGTTTAACTTTTTGGAGGATTTCCTGCAAATTTGAGGGGCAGAAAATAGTTAATTTATGAATTTATAGTCGGGCTGTAAATCCACAATGGTGTGAGGTGAGACAGATGGTAAAACTTGTTCACGTGGTATGCATTTCTTTCCCCCAAAGGGTCATTCCAATCCTGTTGCGTGCAAGCCATACAGTATTCATTTATGGTATGTTACTTCCCCGATTTAATGCTGGGTCCACCTTACTTTAAATACATTTTCAGGTGTGATATTTTATCACCCTAACCCTGAGCTCAATGTGGGCAGACCATGATAGAAGATGAAAAATTTAAAGGAAAAGCAGCAAGGACCAAAAAAAGCCATGATGGCGTAGACCATGTGTGTCAAAGTGGCGGCCCGGGGGCCAAATCTGGCCCGCCGCATCATTTTGTGTGGCCCGGGAAAGTAAATCATGAGTGTCGACTTTCTATTTTAGGATCAAATTAAAATGAAGAGTATAGATGTATATTAAATGTCCTGATTTTCCCCCTTTTAAATCAATAATTGTATTTTTTTAATCCAATTTTTCTTTGTTTTTAGTTCAAAAATCATTTTGTAAAATCTAAAAATATATTTTAAAAAGCTAAAATAAACATTGTTTTAGATCTATAAACAACGGAATACTCAGGGATTTTAATCCAGTTCTTTTATTCCATTTATGAAGAAAAAAATCTAAATATTATATCTAAAATGGTTCGGCTCACATGAAATCGAGTAGATGTTAATGCGGCCCGCGAACCAACCCAAGTCTGACACCCTTGGCATAGACTAAGACACCATGCCTAAGGGAAGTTGTTTTCAGTTTTTGTCAAAAAAAATTAAAGCAGTCAAGTATTTCCCTTTCTGATGAATCTGTAATCTGAATCAACCCAATAAAAGGTTGTTCTTGATCAGACAAAGGAGAAGCTTGCATGACTAACCGAATCAACATGGGAGTATGGCACATCAACAAAAAGCCATGTGAGTCAATGTGCTGTGACGTTCATGTGTCAGCTGTGGGAGACTTTCGCTATTGTGTGGACAGCAGCAATTGGCTTGTTTTTCTTTTGAGGGTGGACTGTGGTTTAGTGGTTTCGGTCTGAAGTCTTCATCTCTATCGCTTTCCCTTTGACAGACGGTGCTGACCACTTGTTGTTGACCTTTTTAGTAAAGGAAAAGCAGCAAGAGGTTAAAGGCTGCAGGTCACAGAGGAGCTACATCGATACACACAGGAAGTCATAAATCTTCTGGAGTAGGTTACTTCTAGTGTTTGTTTTCTTACCTCCACCAATATAGTCTATATTTTCATTTGTTCAGTTGTTGGCAATCTTACACATGTTTCAGGTTAAGCTTTTTTGCTGTGGTTCAGAGGAATACTTTTCCACATTTCAATATAGATGAGAATTTGAAATGTAATACCGATGTGCTTTTGAAGTGGACAGGGGACTTTATTTTGGTATTGTCAGCAACATCCATGTCTATACGATCCTACAGCAAAACTTACATATAACATAAAACAGGGCACTTTTCGTGATGTGTTTAGATTTAAACGATAATAGGAATAATCCTTTGTGGTATTGTTGGATTGTTTAGTAAAAGAAACTCTGTGGCTCTTGGCATTTCGATTTTTTTGGGGTACAACTACGGAGGTCCCTTAATGTTACAGCTGGTTTTAATAATTCCATTTGTTTTGTTGGGAATATTTGAATATTGGATTTCCTACAGTGTATGACTGATCCGTTGCCATGTTTACCACCTACCGAAGCTTTCAAATCGTCCATAGATAACAAAGTTCTTGGCAGGTCTGTTCACTCTGCAGTCTACGGTTATCTTGGCAATACTTCTCGACCGGTCATTTAGCACAACTTGGTTTTATTTGAAATGACCTGAAAGGAGAGTGTTACAGCATTTTTTAAAGGTCACATGACACACTACAGAATATAATCCATGTCTAATGTAAAAAGGTGTCACGGTGAAATGATTGACAGGTTTCAGAAGACCTCTTTGGAAGCGGGTAAAGCATAAGAGTCAGGGAAATTATTATATAATAACCACCAAACCACAACTGAGAATACATGCCTGTGGAATTTGTTTCTGCCTGAGATTAAATTAATCATTAAAGCAAGGTATTAATTCACCCTTTGCCAGTGTTTTCATAGTCTAGTTTTGTATGAGAAAGGTTTCCAAGCTAATCAACATTAAATTGAATGATTTCCATTGCAAAAAAATGCGGTGGTCATGTGGACCCACATTTTGAGTATTTTTAATATGCCATCTAGGGAAGTCGGTAGGTTGAGTTGAGAAAACTGTGGTGCACCTCTAAAAATTTCGGCAAAAATTGTTAGCTAGACCGCGTATTTCGGATTTCTTGTCTTTTACATGACAGCAATTCCATGTATGGTCCCGACTTAGTCGTGACTAATTTTCGGCACTTTCACGTCTTATCGCTCTGTTGTCACTACAAAAATGAGTGTAGGTCGTTTTTGCGTGTCCTGGCATAATCCTTTTTTTGTCTTTCGAATGCCAACACCACGCTTTAATCTGCATTGTGACCAAAACACAACACTGGCTTTTTGTCTTTTGTATCCCCCCCCCCCCAATCACAGTGGCATGTCTACAGATAAGGTAGTCTAAACAGTTTTATCAGTGCTGCTAGCAGACTACAACAGCCAGACATGAGACAGAAATTCTACTTTATGAGTGTGGCGAGTTTTCTGCTGCCTAAAATGATGCAAAAATAATGCATATTTGTGGTCTTTTAGACGTGTGCATAATCGTGCGTTATGTATCCAGAAGGATTTTGCCTTGGAGGTTTTGTGGAAATACGTTTAACTTCAGTCTCATTCTACTGTAATCCAGAAATTCCTCATGCAAGTATAAACTCGTGGTGGCACACTGTGGAGCGCAGAGTACACACACATGTCAAGTTAGGATTTATTTATTGTTGTCTGGAATGACTTTACATGTCTTGATCAGAAGTTATGAAAGCTGTTTTTTTGGTCCCACCAAAGCCACATAACACATTTCAGCTGGGATCTATTGGCACACTGGAGTTGAGTCTCTATAAATCAATCATTTGCGTTAGAATAAAGATACTGATTCATGATTTGGCTCCAGATGATGATTTGAGTTTAAATATATTACCCTAAAGTTGTATTAAAGCTGTGCACAAAGTGGAATTAGAATTTGTTTTGATTTATTTTCCTGGAAGACAAATCATGAGTTAATGTATTGTTTTGAATCCATTATCTATCATATGTTAAATGGAATAATATCCAATTACAGATCCCCTAATCTATTAGATTTAACTTTATATTTTGCTGAAGCTATACTAATTTAATGTTTTAATGATATCAGTAAGAAAAAACAGATTAAAATTACAACCAAGTTTTTAGAGGTTTCTTTAATCATAAAAAAGCACAAAATGCAACATATTAATATGTTTGCAACATGCACAATATTAAAACAAATTAATAATAACATCACAGAAACGTATTCATTAACTCTAATAATAAAAATAATAATCTTAAACATGGTCAGTATGCATATATTTCCAGGTGTTTGAAAGTTTCATTTAAAACAAATAAAATAAGTAAACTTTATTTGCACCAACGTGGTCCTGCAATTATTTGTTTTTTCTCTCTCATATTTTCTTGATTCCGTCTCCTGTCTGGGCAGTGTTTTTGTTCACATTGAAGCTAAGGGTTTTATCTTTCAGCCGTGTTGATAAGACAAATAAGATAGTAAATGTTTTTGCATGGTCTGGGAAGTGTTTCTGACTGTAATACACGTACATTTTGCGTAGTGCCTTGGGCACCCATTCATGGTGTTTTATGTCTGCACACGTACTCAAAGGTATCCCTCTCGAATAAAGTCTTGAGATTGCTTTCTATCATTCTTTGGAGTTCAATGACTGTGCGTGTATAGTGATTACCACAATGTTTTTTTTCTCCAGATTTCTTTTAGCGTTTCCTAAAGCTTACCATTAAAAATGACTATAGTTTGTTTTCAAATAAATAAGCTTTTTTTTTTCTTCACAATTAAACTGAATAAAAATTCCTCGAGACTGGTGATTCCATAATTTTCCCCAGAAGTCGAATATCCTTATAGATAGAACCACAGTATTCCAATTGAATTAAATTCACCTAATGTTAATATCTGTGCAATATCTTAGATTGTGAAATATTTTAGAATTTACCCTGCCAGGACTTTTTATATGTTTATATTACTTATTTATGTTTTTACTGGGAAAACACACTTTGTAGAGTAGCACCACCAATTTCATTATACGCAGCGGTGTATGATGACAATAACGGCTTTTGATTTGATTTGATTTTATTAACCATTGTCGATGCCATTATCCCAACTCTGGCCACTTCACAATGTGTGTATCTTGGCAGGAAACCTTTTAGATTTTAGAATAACCGTTTTGTTTAGAAAAAAAGAGAGATAGATTGAAAGAAAGCAAGAGAAAGATTCTTCTTTCCTTCAAAACTTCACACTTTTTTCCACCTGGCATCTGTTGAAAACCCTGTAGCCCTGTATATAGCACGCCTACGTCTTTTCTAACTACCGTTCACAAGGCTCTTGTATGACTGCATAGGCACAAATGCGCCAGATCAGGCGGCTGGAGATAAAGGTATGGAAGATGGCAGTTGAACGGTCTCCGTCCAGGATGGCATATCAGCAGTGGGTATCACTTGAGATGTGAGTTACTACTTTGGGGTTTCCTGTTGGTATGGACACACAAGCACACACACTTGCTGGCAAGCACTGTGCATGATGCTTACAACACATGCAGTTAAATTAAATAGTATACCGTTGATGTTTTTCAAGCAGATTTTTTTTAATCCACTCTATACTATGACAGCATATAACCAGAGGTCTTTGAGTCAGTTTATTGCCTTTGGTTCTAAGCACGGCATCAGCAAAGGTGTCTATCATGTACTATATATCCTATATTATAGCCTCTCATTAGAGTGGAAAACCAGACAGATGTAAAAGGGAGGTGATGTTAACCAGTGTGTCATGCTTTCTATGTCTAGATGCTAGCACGCTGTAGTGTTACTCATTCAGATTCCAAGACGGGAACGACCACAAGACACGCAATTAAAACAGTCACCTTCTATCATGAAGCGCATACTCACCTGCTATATCTATTTATTTCAAAGATTTTTTTTCAAATAAATCTTTCTTTAAGGTTCTCTCAGGTGTACCTGTATCTTTCTAAACCTGACATCTGACATCTCTATCAGGCATGAAATGACTGCAATTAGCCAGGTAGTATAGTGTAAAATGACATCATCGCTCCTGTATAACACCTGGTCAAAAGACATCATATAGGCTCAAAAGAGAGAGCTACAGGTTGTGCTCATGTTCAAACAAGCATTCAGACATTTGGGATGAATAGATTAACAGTTGTCAAATGTCAAACAAAATCAATTTTTGACAATTGTTTGACTTTCACATTTTTCCTCTGAAGAACTTGCTATGAAATAGTCCATCATTACACCGGATTTTTTATTTATTTACACATTAAATGTTGAAATAATATTGTAGCATGAGTAAGTCAGTCCGTAGTATAAAAAATACTATTGATAATTGATTTCTTATATTGTCCAGAGCAGCCTTTTCTATTATTACTGTAGTTATGCAGTTAATCATACAAACTTTTCAGAAGATTACCATCTTCTGAATCGCTTTATCCTCATCAGGGTTGCGGAGGGTGCTAGCGCCAATCCCAGCTGTCTACGGGCCACAGGCAGGGGACACCCTGAATCAGTGGCCAGCCAATCGCAGGGCACAAGGAGACAAACAACCATTCATGCTCACATTCATACCTAGGGGCAATTTAGAGTGTCCCATCAGCCTACCACGCATGTTTTTAGAATGTGGGAGGAAACCGGAGTGCCCGGAGGAAACCCACGCAGGCCCGGGTTGAACGTGTAAACTCCACTCTGGTGGACCGACCTGGACTTGAACGCAGGACCCCAGAGCTGTGAGGCCGACGCGCTAAACACTCTCCCAACCGGGCCGCCCTTCAGAAGATTACATCACAGGGAATTAGTCAACATTATAATTATTTTAATTTAAAAAACTCAACAGGAAGTATTTTTCCTTCATAATAGTAGTTTATGCACTGGTCTAATCTTAACCAACTAGAATGTCTGAAATCAAATTTACCCATTATCTTTATTTTCTTATTTATTAGTAAAAAATCCTTCTTGGACAATGCAACAGTCAAGGTTTTTATGAAGAAAAAATGTTACTGTACAGACGCAGAAAGTTCTCCTGAAGAAAGCGTGGTGAATCATGTTTCTTGTTTCCTGACTTCCCCCACATTGTACCGTTACAACTTCCCTCGTGACCTTTTCCTGATCTGCAAATATTCACTGAAACACAGGACTAAGTAGTGGTGGTGAAAGGCTGTCAATCAAACCTATCCTGCTGCATGTTAAGTAGCTCAGTTGCTTGTAAGAAGGGTATGTTTTTCATAAAGTCTGACCTTATATACCCCTAATTGACAAAAGAGACCCCCTGAACCCTTAGCATATATGGATAGTTTTACAAGCATCCCAAAACACCAAACTATGTCTTTTTCCAAATAATGTACATTACAGATGACACATATATCAATGTTTTTTCATTGATTGACCATTTGAACCAACCTGCATGTTTGAGCATATGTAGGTAACTAAAGCAATTGTTTAGTGTGACATTAAACTCTGACATAATTTGACTGAAAAATGGTGATGTGAATTGCATGCAATCCATCTTGCTTTTGCATTGGCAGGATAAGAAGTCAGGTTCCGCAAACTCAGCTCTTTCTGTATTTCATGCACACTTGCTACTAAGAAGGGGGAAAGTATATCATCAACTGGAATTATTGTTCTGCAATTGCACCGATCACCACTTTCTTATAAAATTTAAATTGCAGTTCATTTGTTCATTCATTTTGCATAGCCCTTATTTTCACAATTTTAGTATTTAGTCAATCACATCAGTACACAGTAAAAAAACATCCATTTTCAACAATGCTTATCCTTTTTTATCCCAGCTGAATTTGGGCAAAATGCACAGCACAGCCTAGACTGGTCACCAGTCAGTAGTAGGACAAACATAGAGACAGAAAACCATTCACACTCACAATCACAATGGCACTGAGCAGGAATCAAACCCACTCTTCCTGCACCAAAACAACCACTACACTTTGTTTTGCATAAATCCTTAAATTTGGTTCTGAATTCAGTTAACAGGTGAAGTTTTTAACAGCGACTCGACTTGAGTCAATTATTCTTCCATTTTTTTAATGGGGTTAGGCTCATATTGCGTTTTTGTTTTTCTTACCCACCATTGTATGTGACACTTCAGGGAGTTAGAGTTAGACAATAGGCGGCACTTTCAATGGTTTCATTTTATTTGCACTTTAATTTTCCCTGGTGTTTGAAAGTATTTTTCTTCTTGCATTGATTCAGTTTCTCTCTCTAGCCAATGAATTTGCTGGAAAGCATTTAAATTTTCAGCTCCTTCTAGCTGGAACATTTCACCTGTTACTATTTGTTTTTCTTCACATATTATTTATACATGTATATTGAATTGTTTTACTCGATGTTTGGGCGGAACATTGGGGAAGAGTGGTTAGTATGTCCGCCTCGCACTTCCTGGGAGGGTTCAATCCCTGGTGGGTTGCGATCTTCCTGTGTGGAGTTTGCATGTTCTTCCCTATGCCTGTGTTTCTTCGGGTATTCTGCTTCCCTCCTACATTCTGAAAACATGTATGCTAGAGGCGTGGAACACCCTAAATTGTATGTATGAGTGTGATTGGTTGTTTGTCTCATTGTGCCTTGCGACTGGGTGGCAACTAATTCTGGGTGTCCCCCGACCACTGCCTACAGTTGGCCGAGCTAGGCTCCAACACCCCTATGGCCCTTGTAAGGATAAGCAGAACGGAAAATGAATGAATGCATTATGTTGAGATTGGGATCAGAACATGAGAGCTGAATGCAGCTGAGTTACTGATCTTAAATTCATATCCTAAAGATCAGAACTTTGAGGAATGCAGATTTCCAAACCGGTATACCACCATGCTATTGTACATAAATTGAACAGTTATGTTGAAACACAACAAAAACCACCGCTAACAGCAGGTTCCTTCAGTGTGTTTGTCTAGAGAGAAATTGTGCTGCTTCATGATTCATAGCCAACCACAGAAACATTGTCTTATTCTCTCTCCAACTCCCATTCCCAGTGACTGTTTCATTGCAGCTGTGATTCACCTCGCAAAGGCGTTTGCTGGAAAACCCCGTAAACATCAGTGTTCACACAATACAGCTTCACTCCATCGTTTTTCACCAGGCAACACAAGTATAATGTAAAAGCATCATCCATCACCATTATCCCCAAAAACCTTTCACCAACCAAAACATCTCTCCCACACACGCACTGAGTGGGTCATAAATGTCCTCTTTCAACAGTACGTTTGTTCCTTATATGTCAAACAAAACTTGTTTCCAGGACTGATCGTCTTTCTGAACTATTCATGCTGATTCATGGCTTTCTGTAAGGAAATTGCCAATACTGAATGTTTGTAAGTTATTAATGTTAAGGAATTGCAAATATTTTGTATCAGTTGAGTGGGTTCAACATGCGTGAGGTAAACTGGCCTTGCAGCGGGCTGCGCCCACAAACCACACAATATTCCAGAACTGGGTCAGGTTCCCTCCAAGGGTACTGCGCTGCCGGGTTCCATATATCTCAACTTCCGCTTTGCATCGCTAAACTGCTTTGGCAATGCTTTTGCTGAAACAAAAGTGAACACGTTTTTCCTGACAAAGGAAGTGAAGGAGCAAGATAGGGCGTACAGTGAAAAAAAAAGGGTGAAAACTGGCCGCTAGAGCCAAAAGAGTGGGCCTCAATGTCTACAGTATGACGCCAAGAGAGCACTCAGTATCCCAAAAACCACAAAGAATGATCTCCTAGAAAGCCAGAAAGGGATAGTGGAGTTTTTTTCTCCCTTAAATTAGGTTAGATGAAGGTAATTTTTAATGAGAAGGGGCTTTGCGTCATTGTGGTGACCCGTAATGACTCCAGTTTTCTTGGAGGAGAACCAAAGACTGGCATTTGTTTACTAGGAGTCGCGTAATTTTCTAACTATGCAAGCTGACCACAATCACATCGATGACGACACATGCGATTGATTCAGTGGTTTCTTGACTCTTTATTCAGCAATTAGCGAAAAATTGAAAATATTAAAAGCCTATTTTAATAGTTTTAACAACATATAATAATGAAAGAGACACTTCCCAATAAAATCTGAAAAATACTTTCTAAAGTCAGAATTTTACACCAACATCAACTGGAGCTCACTGGATTCAGCAAGTAAGAGTTAAAAAAAATGAAAGAACATTGAAAATTCACTTTAGTTGTTGTTTTGTATCAGTTTGGTAATATTGCCCTCTTGGGCAAAAACTGACCCACAAAAATGTTGTCCGTCAAGGGTGGTTAACGATGCAAACAACAGCAGTAATTCACTTTGATGAACCACTGAGGTGTCAAAAGTCTTTTTACACTGTCAACGAAAAGATTCAGTGGCGTGTAAGTAAGACAAACAAGACTGGATGGAAACTTTCACTTTATAACTCGTATCATTGCTAAAAGGTCAGTCTTGTCCAGTCCATCTGAATGTTACACTTGACGTGAACTCTGTGACGTTAACATCACCAAACACATTTAGGCGACTTTAGAGTGTTTTTTTATGTAACCTAAGAATCCTGTGACACCATTACGTGTCCTTCTGCTTGCTTAATGTCAGGCGGTGTCAAAGGTCATCAATGACCAGTGTCACTCACCACTGACACTACCTTCTAATAAAATAAATTGAAAATAACTCCTGTAGGGGAGACTCAGTTTTAAATAGGTTGTCTGCACTGTTATACAATATGATCAGTAAGGAATACTGAAAAGCAGGGATATCCAGACTATTCTACGAAGGGAAGTGGGTGCAGGTTTTCATTCCAATCAATGTAGAGGTTGATCATAGTCAGGTGCTGCTTGTTTCAGCAGTAACCTAATTACTTAAAATGTCTGTGCAAGATCAGTTGGAATAAAATCTTGTCGTTTTTGTGAAGATTCTATCTATACTCTCATTCTACATTAGGATAATTACAATGGAACCTTTGAGGCTATATCCAGTATGTTGTCCATATTGTTTATACGTTTCAGTTTGGACACAAACGACAATAGGAAATAATGTAAGGTTTGCCTAAGAGCATAATAGCCTGAGTCATAAGTTGGAAAAAATGTATTATCTGCTAACTTTTCTCTACACAGTGCTGCATAGCACCATCAAAGCACTTGGCATAATATAATAATAATAATAATAATCGGACATAGGCCTGTCGTCATTATCAACAACAAAAAAGCCTACTTGTCATCACACCCAGAAACTGCGTGTGACGAAATTGTTGACGAGTATTAGTATTTCTATACATATCACTGATACAAACTATCCATTCAAACCCAGTTTTCTGTAAGTACAGTTAAGGCTGCCAGATAATCATCTAATGTTTCTCTGGGGTGCTTTGAACCTTTTGTTGTTCTTGATGCATTAGCTGACTGTGGTTTACTGCATTTACTTTCCAACTGAGAAAGCGCTTTAGTCTGATTGGCTAGTTTTTCAGTTCAAAGACTTTGCTGGAACATATGATGGCATGGGACACAAAACAGGTGTCGGAAAAACGTTTTCTTTTATGTGATCTAAATGTTTGCATGGAGTTTCTCATTCAAGTCTCGTGTACTGTAAGCAAAGAGACAACCAGATGGCATGGTTGTATACAAAAATCTTCTATATTCAATGATTTATTTCTATAGCTATGATGTGGCAAAACCTTGTTAGAATTATGAACTGAATCGCATCGACTCGTTGAGGGGCAGTTTACCACAGCGATCAGAGCCCTGTTAAGAATACCATAGGAGAACATCACTTGCATTAACTTAACCCAGATGGCAAGATAGTTCTGAAGCAACCACATCGCCTGACTGAAGAAAAACCTCTGGATTGGCAGTTAACGGAAAAGCCTCAATGTCAGATTCAGAAATACTTATTCAACACTTTCAGGGTCTTCCTGGGACTGAGCACCGACTTTCCATTGAATCGAGATATGTCTTATGGTGTTCATTTTCCGTGCGTTGAGAATATAAAAAACTTCACAAATACTGCTAACTACAATTTTTAATTGCAGTCTTGTATAAATGCATGAATACTTATCAATATGGCAGGGGCAGGGTACAGAGTGGTTAGCACATTTGCCTCACAGTGCTGAGATGGAGGGTTCGATCCTCGGTGGGTTATGGCCTTCCTGTGCAGAGGTTGCATGGTCTCCTCGTGCCTGTGTAGGTTTTCTCTGGGTAAGATGGTTTGTCGAATGCTTGAATGAAGGAATAATTGTAGGAAAATTAATGAGTAAATTAAAGCACTGTCACTGATAATGGAAAGGTTTTAAAATATTATTACAAGTGAAGTTTTTCAAAGCTTTGGGCATGTAATCAACAAGTCTTGCTCACAGGCCTTGTATGAGCTCCACTATGCACTGATGAACAATTTGTAAACAGTCAGTCAGAATTTTGCATGAAAATGTACAAATTTGTCCAAGTTCAATTCATGTTTCTAAAGATTAGAGAGCATTCATATTCTTTAATTTATTTTCTTTCTATCTTTATATTCCAGAATGACATAAAAAAGGGCAAAGCTCTAAATACTAGTGTGAGAAATTGAATGTGAAAACACATAGAATTGTTAAAACAGTAGCTTTTCTCTCTGGAGCTCAAATGCTTTGACAAATGGTTTAACAGCAGCAGTCTGTATCAACATTTTTCCATTTGCCAACACAGATTAATTCATCTGAGACAAGTGCATGTCCATTCCTGAAATCCTGCAAGCTGTTTACTTCCATCCTCCGCAAATGTGATTCATCACCCTGTACAGTCATACACATAACATCATCACCCAAGTGTTTCCACTTGGACATTTCCTGCAGAATATCACCCATGTGGATTTGGTCATGAAGTGTTGTCTGATTAGAGCAGATGCAATACAACATCCTCTTCTGGCCTTCGAAAGCACCATTGAAGGAACTCATGCTTCTCCCGAGAAACAAACCCCATCTCTTCATCTCCTCCATTGCATCCTGTGAGGCTTTTCCATTGCCACGCCGCACATCTGGAGCCAGTCAATCCACCATTGGCTCCTAATGGAACATGTGAATGTGTTCTGAGAAGCTCAAACAGCTGCTATTAGCTCAGTTACATGGCTTTGGCAGGAGAACGCCAACGTGCCAACAGTTCACGCATTTTGAATTCATTGGGCAAATTGACATTAATGGGCTTCTTCAGAATCAAGGCAGCGGGGCGCGAAGCAAAATAACCAGTCATATGCAGCAAATGGGAATAATCTGACACCCTGATTTCCATAGCATGATTGCGGGTGGGACACAAAGACTGAAAGTGGATGTGTGTGTATGTGTGTGTGTGTGTGTGTGTGTGTGTGTGTGTGTGTGTGTGTTTATGCATAGAATAGAATGAAAGCAAACTTGCGGAAATCCGCATTAAGAGCTTAAGGTCAAAGCTTAACAGATACCTTGCTTGGTTGGGAATAGTTTTTTTTGACCTGGGGCAAAATACATACCTCAACTTGTGCAAATATAAATACTTGTAAGTGGACCAAAGATAGAAAACAAAAGACCTTCACAGTTTCCTGTGGAGACATGTAGGTTCAACCATGGTGAACACAAACCAAATGACTTAAGCGATATGGGAAAATGACATTTGTAATTAGGAAGAAGAAGAATCAATAAGCAAGTCGGTTGGCTGAATATACAAACATTAATGAGTCTACTGTGTTCTTTTGGATTGGAATTTGCAATGGTACCTCAAAGTAGTATACTAGTAATAGTTGTTAAATTGTTTTGTTCAGGATGCTCCATTGAGATCAATAATATTTGGAATCATTTGTTTCAGTGTCTAAACTGTTAGCACCAAAAAAAGATGAATTTTGTGAACCATTTGAGTCTTGAATTTGAAACATACAAACACTGGCTGTAACCTATCCACAGTTCCCACAGCCATCAACTAGTGATATCTCAAACTTTAAAAGCTGATTTAGATCAACTTAGTACAGAATTTAATATCAAAGTTGTGGCAAATTTTAACAAACAAAGCGACAACAGATACATCTTTAATTCCTACACCTCCAGTAATCCTGGCACATATAATTTGAAGCAATGTAGCCCAATTTAAAATTCCAAGACCAAATTCAATGCCTTTTCAAGACACTTTATTAAGATTATTACATTTAAGAATTTTAAAGACTGACTTTGAGACAGCGATTGGATTCTCTCTGCATTGTTTGTCTTCGGTGTCTTCAATGCACCCTAAATGCATGACATGAGGAAGACATTTTATCAATGCAGATACTATTTTAGCCAACCATGACATCTCAAGGTAATTCATATTAGATTTTGTCTGTCCCTTCGAGCAAGTGGAGAAAACACCACAGTACCTTCTTTTGTAGTACATTAACACTGTTGTCATTATATAATCAGGAAAATTAAACTGTAAAAATGTCTTTTAACACTCTCTTAATTTTTATGATGAATGAGAAGACCAAGCATTAACATTTAGCCTCTCCAGAAGTACTGTAACCATTACTAATGCATAATGCTAAAACATATTACATCCATTTAAGACCCTAGCTTTTTTATCACATATGACAAGCATATGGCAGCCGGCCAGTTGGCAGCCATCTATCATCAGTGAAAAAGATATAACTAAAACAGCTACAGAAAACCAACACTGCTGAAATAAAAAATAAAAAATGGTACCGGCAACACCATTAAACATTGTTTAACAGAGCCACTTCTTTAGCTCAGCCATCATTCTGACTAATAGACCTCGTCTTGAAATATCATAAAACTGAAAAAATTGGGGGCAAAAATATTACTTTAATAAGTTACTTAACTTCCAGTACATATTCATCTCAGGTGACTGATTCCATCTCAAAAAACCAAAAGAATCGGCAAGGAGACAAGTAGTGGATGATATGAGATGGTTCAAACTAAAACAAAGCATATATACATACTTATCCCATCTGAAAAACATTTGACAATAAAACAACAGTTTTTGGAAGGATTTGCATATAAATGTACATTTGGGGATAGTATTTTTTATCTCCAAAGCTCAAATTTCCATGACTTTGTCTTACTGTGAAACTGCGGCTAGGGAAAAGACTGAGCCGCTCTTAAATATTCTCATCCAAGATAGAAGACTCGTATTTCCTTTCATCGTTTGTGTGGTTTCAGCTCCTGAACTCTCTTTTTGTTTGCCTCTGTTGATTTTGGCCCATTTTTCAGCTATCATCAACATTGTGAAAATGTTGGCCAACCAGAGTAGGAATATGCGGTTGCTTGGTTTTAGTCTGAGACCAAACTATTTTCAAGGCTTTCAACCTTTTCATTAAAACTGTGGATGTTTGGTTGACACTGTATTTAGTATGAGTCATTGTTGGTGTAGTTATGATGAATTTGCTTCACGTCTATGCTTGCAGTGTCAAGATCAAGTCACAGCACAAGTGTCAAAGTCAGTAGACCATGGATCTGTTTATTCTAAAAAAAATAAAACTTGAATACATTTTTTTCCATTTAAAAAAAATTAAAGTTAAAAAAGAGAATATTCACTTTTTTTCCACATCCAGATTCATTGGCCCCCCAACCGATGAGCATCGGCAACTAGTCCATATCGAAGCAGCTGCGAATCTCTGTACGATACTAATGATTTATTATCGCGCCTCACGCTCCTAAATGCTCCGACTGTGAATGTATTTCCAAGGCCATTAAACACGTTGTTCGCTCCTTTTCCCGTCCAAAAGACGGTCGCAGATGTGCAAGAACAGATGTTCCATGTCACAAGCCCGTGAGGACAGGCGGGGGTTCGAGAGTGAAGACAGTTGGGATAAAAGAAGACGAAAACACACGAGATGAAAGTAGGATGAATGACAGATCGAATCTTTATCTCAGCGTTATATACAACTTTAATAAAGAGAGTCAGTTCTCTTTAGGAAGAGCTTTAAATATTCCTTGAAAGGCAATTGCTCAAGATAAAAACCCATTAAATGACGTCAATACATTTTTTATTACACTTTAGGCGGACAATTTTTACACGGGGGAATTGCTTTTTTTAATTATGAAATTAGGTACATTATTTTTTGGCAACCTTGAGTAAATTTTTTTAAATCTTTGGAAGTTCACTATAGTTCATTATACATATATATTCATTGAACTGGATCTGCTCGACTTTCATTACAAAAATGTTTTGTTTTAAATATTCTAATTTTGTGTGCTGATAAAACCTTCACTCAGTTTATGATATCTGGGGGATTATTTAATTTTGACGCCATTAAAAAGTCCTGATTTCAAGTATTTAAAGTCATATGGCTATAAATTGAACTTAAGATGAGCTGTATACAATTTATGAATAACATCCAACTTTATTGCCATCATGAAGGTCCACTGAGCACTAGTCTGATTCTTCTTCTGGTCGGTGTGCAGCTGTCTACCATTCCTTCCCCCTTCTTCATGTCTTTCCCACCTTATATCCTTCCAAAATGCTCCTGGCCAGACCTTCTTTTAGAGAGGGGAAAGGTCCTAGATGACATGTCCCAGTGGGAGAATCAGAGGGACATCAGGAAGCATGTGAAAGTTGCTGCCAATGGCTCAGTTCCCTCTCTCAGCTTCATGTAAAAAAAACCTCTGTCGGTGTCTAGTCGCCTTCGAGTGTTCCCCAAAACATGCAAAACTTGCAAACAAAGAAGCATTACAGCAGCTACCATGTGAAGAAACAGCAAAATGGCCTCGAGCTATTATGGTTATGCCATTAGAATTCCTTTGGAGACTCATTTGGCAGGAATAGGCTACTCACTCACTCAAATAATTGAGCTTCCGTAAACAAGGAAGTCTGTTAGTTAGTGAAGAAAGATAAAATACTAGCTTTTCTTATTGAAAGCGATCCAACATAGCAATGCAGTGGAGGTTGCAAAACAATGCTACAATGTTTTGAACAAGTAATCTCACAGGGATAAATTCCAGACCGATCTACAATGGAAAATCTATAATATAGAGAAGCACCATATCAAAAGAAATTATTAATTTAGACTTCGTTAAACAACATTGCAAAGTTAAAGACAACATATCTATGACGTGAAATCCCCACCAAATGGAATTTCTCACGTCACAAAATGGCTGCATTTGTACATGGTAGCAACTTCTCTATTTAAACATTATTTTCTGTGTTATCAGTCGTGTAAAAAATAGCAATTTGCATATTTAAATACTTTCAAGGTGACGTGATGTAGAGTGGTTAGCGCGTTGGCCTCACAGTTCTGGGGTCAAGTGTTCGATCCCAGGTGGGTCCTCACTGTGTGGAGTTTGCATGCTCTCCCCGTGCTTGCGTGGGTTTTCTCCGGGTGCTACAGTTTCCCCCCACATCCCAAAAACATGTAGGGTAGGCTGGTTGAACACTCTTAATTGCCACCAGGTATGAGTGTGAGGGTGTCCTTTGTCTCCTTGCGCCCTGCGATTGGCTGGTCACCAATTCAGGGTGACCCCTGCCTGGTGCCCATAGTTGGCTCCAGCACCCCCTGCCACCCTTGTGAAGATCATAAAACTGCTATTTTAAAATGTATAGGAATTCTTGAACGAATTGTGTTTGTGTACATTCCATGAAAGGGCGTGGCTATATCTTTGTATCATTGTTGCCTATTTGGGTCCTTGGAATCTTTGAGTTAATCATTTTAAAGCTTTCTGGTTTTCAGTGACTTATAGCAAAGCTGGCAGAGGGTTGAGCGAGAATGACGTGTAATCACATCTGAGTCGGTATGTTTTGTTAACCTCAGCAAGCCCTGGGGCCGTGGCGTGCTTGATTGGAGGCGTCTCAGCTGAGTTCTGATGACTTCTTTGCTCGCAGCTGCATTTTACTGCTGGGAAAAAAATATGGAGATTTATTGGGAAGGACAGCTAAGTCCAAGTAACGTGAACTCTCAAACAGTTGTAGATGGTGATAAATTACAAAAGGTAGGGTCTGATCTTAACGATACCGAGCGGGTTATCAATGTTGTAATGAATTCAATGAGTAAATTACACTTCTCACAACAACTTCATACTCCTAAAAATGTGTCACAACTGACTGACCACTGACTACAAATGTGAGTTTATTCTCTGGGAACGTTACAATTTTGGAGATTCCTCTGGAGGATTCCTCAGACTGCCATCTTGGGTTATTTCAGTAACCCCCCACTTCACTAACCCCCAAGCAAAAGGGCCGAAAGCAGGAATGTCAGAAAACTGAGAAGACAGATATGCATTAAAGGAATGTGCATGTGTTGCATGTCTAAACATATGAAATTAATTTGAATCACTACCGCTGCAATCACTCAGAATTACAGTGGAAGTAATTTGATGTGGCCATTAAAATTGTCTTTGCTTTGCATTGTGGAATATGCACAGTTTGTCAAAGGTGGAAGACCAGCTGCTTTGTATCTGCGTCTGCACTCGTATTACTCCATTTACTGAATCCAGCTGCTGAAGTGTATGTGTATGAGTTGATATCTCATTGATTGCAATGGAGCAAGAAGCATGGAAATGTGGTTTTTGCCGCAAAATCGCTCGCGGTGGTGCCATAGAGATTAAAGTGAGGAGCGCATCGAATGTATTACTACCGATGACTGACTTAATGCTTCGCTGAGGCTAATGACATCACAGCTTTGAATTGCACTGATGGATTTGCCTCAAGATTGAGTGTCTAACAGACATCAGATATCACAAGTACATAGTTACACCCAAATGAAAAGTTCTAACACCTGATATTTTATCACACACATTTGCCTTGCAAGGCAGAAGAGGTATTTATAGGGCGTCCCCAAAACGAACTTGAAAGGCGTAGCCACAAACGTTTACTCTGCGCAGACAAACAGATCATATGTCAGACAAGCAAATGCGTTAACATGACTCAGATGCTGGCCACATGCTCGTCTGCTTGACCTTTCAATGTTTTAATGCCTCAAAAGGAATTTCACATGAGGACAGCCACTCCAACAATTATACAGAGGGAATGTGCTTGACAGCAACTTGTCTACTTCTGTCAGTAATTCAGTTATTCAAGGTTGCATCATAAAACGTTTTTTTTAAATGTTTTAACCAAGGAATGATCTTCAGTTTTCTTCTTAGTGTTGTTGGGGCTGTTTATTGCTAACGCGGGTAAAACCAACTGGGCCATTTATTTTATAAGGCAGCTGCATTTTATGAATTCATGGTTGTTGGTTTTCGTATCACAGTTGCATTGTTACTATTTTTTTATAGATTCAGTGTAAATGGCTGTTTTTTTTTGGTAACCTGATGGAATTTTGCACTACGTGTTTATTATCATCTCCCACCAGTCAGCAGAATAGTGTTTACTTTTTGTCATCTTTTCAATATTAGTCAAATACATTAAAGGATTTGGATTGTTATTTAAATGTGTTTTCCATCGACATCATCCAGAAAATGCTAAATTGAGTAATGCTGCCAGGGGTGTCGTATTTTCAGTTTGGCTTGCTTTGTTACTTTTATATTACGGCACTTACTGCACTGATAACCTAGATAAATTCACAGATTCATTACATTAGACTCAAGACTATTTTGGTTTACTTTTTGGGATTACAGTGTATACAGTGTGTTTATGTAATGACGTATTGCCGTTTTATGGTGACACAGTGACATGGCTCCAACTTGCTTTGTTGCCAAGCGAAAACCAAAGTTGGTCTTGGAAAGAATGTGATATAAACCAGTAAAGTACAGTCCAAGTATCAAATGGGATCTTTGGGTAGAAAATTGGGTGCTAAGGGGCTCATAAGAAATTTGTTCCCGATGGGAAAAACAATCATGATCCCACCGTTTCAATTCTGCCGCTGAAAAATAAAACGTATTTTACCCACTTTTAGACATGGGTCATAAGTTTCCCACAATGGTGATCCCCTTGTTTAAATTACTCAAATATTACATCAACGGGTGTGTGTGTGTCAGTTTTGCATTCCATTCCTAAATTGTTGAATGCAAAGGTTTTTAAATAGACATTAAACACATTTTAATGGTGCTTAAAAATTGTCTTTCTTGGGTTATAATTTTCAAAAAGTATATAGCTCATAGTGGATTAAGCAACAGATTTAATGTTCTATATTATCTGGTTTAAGACAGTTTCAGAAATATTGTAGTTTGCAGAAGTACAATAAGTTTCTTGTGATATTTAGTGTCACCATTTTTATAAAGAATGGTAAAATTAAATAAGTGGTATTTGCAGAAAAAGTTCCGATCCTACAAAAATCCTTGAAATCAAAAATAAATATTAACTAATGGACGTCGTACAGCTTTAACATTTTACATGTGCACTATTATTTTTATTTTTATTTTTTTGCATGGAAATCAAATGTCAGGGATGGACAGTAATACTGAAAATAATCCAAAAGTAGGCAATGAAAAAAGTCATGATTTTCAGCACGCACCTAGAACACTTGATTGTGGGATGTAGAGTGTGAATCATGCATTCATTTACATTCTTCGTGTGCTTTATTTTTTCTTTAGGAAGAGAGATGGAATTCCGAGTGGCCACAAAGAAACTGAGCTGCGATCATTCAGGGCAAAAAAGCAGAAAAAAATGAAAAGGTTTCCCACAGGGACCACTATGGCTGCCTTGCGGTTAAAATATCTTTTGTCTGTCCATCTCCTCTAATTACCTTCAGACGTCCAAAGAGTTCCATGCGGGCATGTGCTGTTAGGGCATATATGTTTGTAAAAGTGTGTACGGGTGATTTTATCCTTCAGCGCATGTGTTTAAAAAGCCATTTGTAAGCTTCTTTGGTAGTTCCAACCATCGCAGACTGGAAAAGCATTTATATGATCCTTAACATTTGTTGGGATTCTGAGACTTACAGGTTGTGATTATCTCATGTGTCATTATGTCTTCATGCATACATAGCCAAATTGTGCTAAAACAAATCTTGTGGAGATGAAGTTTGTCAAATAGTATTATGATAAAGCTTGCGTTTATAAAAAGTGAGGCCAACCGTGACAGTTTAATGTGTGCTAAAGCTCTTGGGACTTGCACATTTTCACATTTGGTAAGATTGCTATCATTTTTCACAACGCATAGTTTTCAAGGGCAATTTATGTCAACTGGACTTTAAATCTTAATGTACCTTGACCAATATTAACTCCAGGTCCAACACGGTAAAGCAGTTAATTTTGTAGTTTTCAGAATTCAGTAAATACTTAGCTCTCCAAGACCATTATGACCAATTTTAAAATAGAGCAGGAAAAAAATGCAAGAGAATGTAGATTTTATTAATATATTATCAGAAACCACCACAACATTATGCAGCATGAACATTAAGTTAAACATTTTGAGATTAAGTAAGATTTTCTTACAAACATGCTATGAAAAGTTTCAATTTTTTTTGCAAGCAAGATAAACCTAGGTAGATCTTTTTGTGTGTTCTTTTGTGAAAGTTTCTCTATATATTTTCATTATCATATATTATATAGGATTAAGCTAAAATTACTACAATTGCTACATAGTCAAAAAACTGTACCGTTATGTATTGCAAATGCGCAAAGATGATCTTTGCACTATTACATGCTACCTGCTTGTTTTTCATTCATCCTTTTATATCACAAGTGTCAAAGTGGCGGCCGGGGGGCCAAATCTGGCCCGCCGCATCATTTTGTGTGGCCCGAGAAAGTAAATCATGAGTGCAGACTTTCTGTTTTAGGGTCAAATTAAAATGAAGAGTATAGATGTATATAAAATTTCCTAATTTTCCCCCTTTTAAATCAATAATTGTAATTTTTTTAATCAATTTTTTTCTGTGTTTTTAGTTCAAAAATCATTTTGTAAAATCTAAAAAAAAAAAAAAAAAGCTAAAATAAACATTGTTTTAGATCTATAAAAAACTGAATATTCAGGGATTTTAATCCAGTTCTTTTAATCCATTTATATATAAAAAATCTAAATATTATATCTAAAATGGTCCAGCTCATGAAATCGAGTTGACGTTAACGCGGCCCGTGAACCAATCCAAGTCTGACACCCCTGTTTTATATGGTCCTGGTAATTCACATTGAGTATATTTGCACAGAAACTTTCCCAGTTCAAAAATATCCAGTTATTCAGAACCCATTTTGTTTTCCAACATTTCCCTTACCGCTCTGTATTTGTCTTAAATTTTCAACCACTGAGGCAACAACTAACAAATAAATAATTGAAAATTAAGGAATTTTACCACAAAAAAACACGGTCTTGCATTGTCTGTTTATGGTGGAATGACAATATCGATCCAAGGCTTAGAAAGTCTGATGTCAGTATCACACCCAGAAACCATTTGAGCTGAAATCTGGATCCAATTAGGCGCCAATACTGGAGTGAACACATCCAGACCTCATGCATATATACACACACACACACACACACACCCCTCCAGCATCCCCTCCATCACTGAAACACTGCCAAGCCAAGAGAATTAGACCACATAACCAATACCGCGTTTGCTGACCTGACGCACAACCTCTAGCTGAGAATGGAAACCTCAGCAAGCCGATCTTCTCTCTGGACCCCATGAAGAATCACATAGAACCCAGATGGAGATCTACACACACATTGTATTAACTCATGCATGTATGGACAAACGCACCCAAAGGAAGGGGAGAGGTTGCTTTCTATCAAAGGTGTGATTAGCTGTTATCACCCTAATTGCAGTAATAAGAGGTCATATCCTGTGAGAAAAGAATCCTAATTGAGATGAGTTGAGGAGTTGGGTTTCTCTTGGCAGAGAGAAAACAGATAGCCTTAACCCATTTCCCACATCCTCCCTACAGCATTCTGTCTCGAGCCCATTCAAAGCCATGTGCCATTCATAATAAGAGGCCAAGAGTTGGGAAAAATTAGATATAGATGAAAACAACAGGGTGTATATCACCAATCAGATGAAGGTATGATAACAACATCGGTTTGGTGACAATGAGACAATACGTATGTGCCCGTGACCGGACGTTTGGTCACCGGACTTTTGGTCGCCGGACTTTTGGTCGCCGGACTTTTGGTCGCCGGGCTTTTGGTCGCCGGACTTTTGGTCGCCGGACGTTTGGTCGCCTGGACCCAAATGTGCGGCGATCAAACGTCCGGCGACCAAAAGTCCGGCGACCAAACAAGGTAAAACAACACGGTCTACACATCAATCAAAGCCAACAATGGCCCTGAGCAGTTTCACTGAGCGGACGTGTGAGTGTATAAGTGTGTATGTACATGGGTTGTCCCCTTAGGAAGGGATGTCAGTCAGGGTCTTAACAAGTTCTCCAACAAAACACAATACAAGTACGGGAAATTTTGAGCTTTTCTTTAGCCTAATAATTAATAGGGCATTAAGTATGACAAAATAATAATTCGCAGTTTGTATTTAGGGAATTTGAGCAACAATTTTAAATGGTAATTATCAATAACCTTCCGGGCGACCAAACGTCCGGCGACCAAAAGTCCGGCGACCAAATGTCCGAGTACCTACCGTATGTGCCCATATGAAAAAAGTTTGCCATGTTTTGACTCGATTCAAGGGCCATTGGTAGATTTAATACAAAAATATGTACAGGTTTCAGACAATCATTTGCATTTCAGACAAAGCAATGAAAAATCCAAACCAGTTTTCATGTCTTGCTACAATATTTCAGATATTTAATTTATTTAGTAATTAGATTGTTCTCAACCAATTGACATGTCAACCCGGATTAAGTAGGTGCTAGACTCTTAGTAAAAAAGAAACTGTAAATTGCAAAAGTAATTTCATGTCTTTTATCATTGTTTCATGTGAAAGCTCATAAAAAGAATGAGCTCATTGAAAGGCCACCACAAGTAGCAAACCTTTCACCAATTTGAACTTCATATTTTTGCATATTATAATATAGTTACGAAACTTGATAATAAGGTATCGTCATTTTGCCCAAAAAGAACCACATGTCAGTTTTTGTTGAATTAAAGCAAATATTATGTTGGCAAATCCCTTTCTCTTCCAATGTGAATTTCGCAAGACAAGGTTATTCACTGAACATTCACTTTTGAGATCCATTCTCATCCATCCATTTTCTATCCTGTTTATCATGTTCTGAGTTGCGGCCAATCTGGAGCAGGTGAAAGGAAAACTCTACACATGGTCAACAGTCAATCAAAAGGCAGACAACCATTCCTTGAACCATTGAAAGCTGAGGCCACACAGGACCTGCTTTCAAGCATGTGTATTTCCAGGCTGATTCGTCATCCATCAACTGAGAGATCCAATAGTGGAAAGTCCACACTACACCCGAGAAAATTGTGGCAAAAGTGTATGTGACAGCCAGGAGGAAAATAGAGCAAAAGCCAGATCCATTATAAGTTCAAATGGTGAGGAATGTTTTCATATCGTCAATACATTAGCCTGGGCTGGCCGCCCTGTTGATAGGGTCTTATCACGTACTTTGGACAGACAATTGAGTGGTGATGGATTCCAGGCAGTGAGTGTGATAGTCTGGGTAAGACTCATGGGCTTCAAGTGTTTTGGTCATGATGTACAATGCAGAGAACAGAGCAGCCTAGACCAATTTAATAGCTATACTTCTTAAATGGGGTCATTTTTTTGTGTTTAAACATGATTTTTTTCCATGGAAATCCAGGAAATCTGCAATCTGATAATTAAATACTTAATGTCTGTCCCTTTAACTCCAATTCTATAAACTCCAGTGTGTCTAGTGCGTGCGTGTTATAACTATGTTCTTCTGTTTGTACATGCCGTCCTAAGTACTACGTCCTTGTAATATATTTTTGCTTCATCAGACACATCTGAAAAATAACAGACAAATGATGTTATATCTCCAGTTATTCCTCACTAGGTGGTCCTCATTCTGTATACCTTCCCCTGACATCCAGTCCTCACCATTAGCTCGGTGAATACTGAAAAAATATTAACCCAAGAGTGAAATGCTTGCTTACATAAGCTATAACTTTAGCGCCTAGGTAAAATCACTTAAACATTGTGGTGTAAAGACCAAATATACACTCTTAGCTCCATAAACAGTTCCTGCTGGAGCCACGTTACGTCCATCAAGGTCAACATTACATTACTTCCACACCCAGGATTAGCCTGTTCAACGTCACAGTGATGTGAGTGAAAATGTATGTGGCCAAAAAAATAAGTCAGAGTGCCTTTGTTGATGTAAAAAAAACAGAGCAAGAAAAGAGAAGGGGCTTAAGATACATCAGTACATCGAACAATCTTGTACTAATGTTGCTCCAGTCTGTTCCTGCAGGTCACTGCCCAACATTGCCCCAATGCAAACAAATTGTATTACAGTAATAACACAAATTCATGCTTGGCATTCGTACTGTGTCTTAAATAACAACTGTTATAGCAGTGGTTCTCAAATATTTGACACTTCTACTAGACGTTTAATCCAATTTGACTGGGCAAAGCTGGCACCGTAAAACCAGTCAAAATGGACTCAGTGGTGTGCCGTCAAGGCCTTCAAGGCCTTCTCTGCTGGCCTAAAAAATATCTGAATCATATATTCTATTTTATCCATCAATACTTATTAAATAATTCCAGATTGTCTGTTAGCTTCCTTTCATTGCTTGGATATTGTTTACAGGTAAAAAGGATTTTTGATGAGTAAAATATGGCTATATTCCTAAATAATATTTCAATTGTATGAGGTTATTATTGATGATTTTTTTATGTGGCGCAAGCTGTACCTGCAGTAGAGGTTTTATAGCCATAAAATAGTTTTTGAGGGTTGGATTGATTCGCTGAAGGCATCGCTAGGAAATTCAGGGACCGCCGCTGAATGGACTAGACATTTTTCGTCAACAATGAGAGGTAATGGTTTAGTTGGTGGTCTCTAGAGCTACTCAGTTTTGTTTTGTTTGATTTTGTTTCTTCTGGTTGTTTTTTTCCCTATTTTGTGGACTCAAATTTGGACAGGAGTACCGTGTAGGATTTCTTAATTAAATAGTTTTTTCTTCTTCCCACTCTCTTTTGATTGCAAATTAAAAAAAAGTGTAATACTGTGTCTTTTATGTATATATTGAAATAAAGTGACATTGTTATCATCATAAAAATCCTTTGCCTTTAAATACTTTGACTCTTGAGAGTCCTGTATGTGTTCACTGAGGCAAAGACACAAATAATTGCAAATTTTATGGAATGTGGTGTGCAAATTTTTTGATCATCAAATGCAAATACACAGTAATTCTAAATAAGGTAAATTACATTATTTTTATACATTGTATATTCACGCTAGTAGAGGGTAACAACAAAGACGCTCAGTAGAAGACATAGGTTGACAAAATTTTCATTTTATGTCCACTGTTTTAGCTTCCAACCTTCTGCATGAAAAATCGTTAAAGTATTTTCACTACAAATTCTGAAATTACAGAACAAAGACACAGGAGTTGAGGTGGTTTTATCATCAAGTTCTTCATGTGTGTATGGCCTTTTAATGGTCTTACACCTAAACTCAAAAAAACATGCATTCTCGGTATTGGAAGAATCTAAACTGTTCATCACTGAATCTCACTTATGTGTTTGTCCATATATGATCTGAATTAACTGACAATCATTGTAGGGTATCCGCCAACTATCAAACAATGTATGTTGGCTAGATTCCAGCCCACTTGCAAATCAAATTAGGACAATGAAATTCCTTGAATCTTTTAATCCTTCACGTCATTACTTGGAAAGGGCTTCTTCTTTGATTTGGCTTCGAGAAAACTTCCCAGATAAATGTAAAAAGATAAGACAGTGTAATGAAGTGGGCCAATATGTCCTTCCTGTCTAGGCTTAGATGTGTTCTTTCTGTCTGTCCGACAGCTCAGACGACATTTTCTACGTATCGGAGACTTTGAAGTGAATCTTCTGTGTTCCCACCGACAGGATATTACTTTCTAATGACCTCTTGACTGGCATTTTCCTACTCCTACATGCTGTCGTGCAGACAGCAAGGAGTGTCAGGAGACATTTAACATTAGAAAAACATACTCTAGAGCTGGAGGAAGTTCTGCACAGAAAGCTCAAGTCCTTCACTGGCCTTTGAAGCGCGAGCATACCAATGCAGGTCGTAAAGTTTGGAACGTAACCATAATTGTGGGGGGAAAGTCATGCAAGGTTTTCTAAAAGCCATTCCAAAAGATTGACCATCTTGAACAGTTTCTGGCCTAACGCCTTATCCTTTTTAGATGATATGAAACCCATCTAATCTAAGTACAACGACAGTTTCGGTAAATCCTTGACATATTGCTAGCCATTAAAAAACTACATACATTTAAGCACTCAGATTTATATCTGGGAATATTTTATAGTCTTCACGAACCATACATGGAAAAAAGCCCATAGCCAAGACTTAAACTCTGAACCCCAAAGCTTATTCTACTGTGACATTTTTTCTCAAAAAAAATGATGCTTTAATCCTTGGTGTAGTCCACCTTTTACCTGAAGTCTTTCTCCAGTCAGTCAGTTGAAAATGTATGTATCTATATAAGAAAAAATCTTAAAATATTTATTTAGGAAAAAACAAACGAGTGGCAAGAAACAGGAAATTATCTTTTTCACTTAACAATTTGCAGGCTTTGACGACATCAGACGTCCAATCCAATGGGGATTAACTTCATATTCCTGGTTTATTTCAATGAGTGGCCTATAAAATATTAAAGGGTTAAGCATGGCGAAGGGTTTGAACGACATTTATAGCATTCAACATGATTAAAAATGTTTTAGGCTTATGAAAAAACTTTTTTTTTCTTTCTTTTTTGGCGGACATTCTTTTAACATGGATCTAAAACATCTGATTTAGGATAAGTAGCCGGATCAAGGGCAGGATTTCAGACTGTCAAAACATTAAGCGGGTGAGGAGCTTTTAAATGCATGGGAACAAAATGCTTAATTTCAATGTATTGTGACTTTTTTTCCAATGTTGATAGAGCAGATTAGTTAGATCCCCCTCACAACAAAGAGTCTTATTGAAACACACTAATAAAAAATTTATCTGGGTGTGTGTTTGTAAACTTTCAATATGCCCTGCAGGGGACAAACCACAACCAAGTAGAGCAAGCGTGTTAAGGCATGATGAAATGGTGTCATTGAGTTGGCAATCAGGTTGCTTTGAAGACAGCGTGACAGAAATATGCCTTCCGTTTAACGGTGAAACATTGCATTGTGTCCATGTTTGCTTTGGGATTGATGATTTGATTCCTTTTTTTTATTTTTTAAGAAAATCGGTTTCACCAGGAAAATAAAACGGTTTATAACCAACGTAGGTACGTACTGTTCTTCACTACAGTGTAATTTGGGTTAGCACTGCAAACTTTTATGTGTAGAACATGTTTGTTTTCCCAGTGGTTAGAGTCAAGTGACTGTTAATGCATCTCTGGTGACCAGTCCAGGGTTTACCCTGCCTTTTGCCCAAATTAATCTAAAAGGAGTGAACTCATGAGTCTAATAAAGGTAAGGTATGGGATAAAGATGGTGGAAAATGGCTTAAATGAAAAACACATCTGCACAACTGCTCCCAATACTTCACATTGTTGTTTATTTTTGTTGTTGTAGTTATGACATCAGTGTGTAGCAATATATTGAGTACTCTCACACATATCAAACTGTTGTGACTACAACATGAGATGCAATATTGACCGTCAATATTTTACGCCACAAACGTTACGGTATATATTGATAGAGCATGTGTTGTATTTCAGTAAATTATAGGAGTATTTGAAGCCTGGTGATGTGCTGCAGCTGCAGGGCGATGTTGGCGATTCTATATTGGAGTTTGAAAATGGTGTACCCTGCGTTTTTTCATTAAGAACATGTTGATCTTTGCTTTTGATGTCCTATAGAGGCTTTGAATTTTTGCCCACACACTCATAGCGTTCTTTCTTAGATCTAAGTTTTTTAATAGTTCTATCGGAAGGGGTGAGGGAGGGCGAGAGAGTCAGAGTGAGAGTGGGAGAGCTTTTCAGCTAGACCAGCCCCTTCAGCGACTGCATGTTTGAACTAAGGTCTCACTTTCCATCCAAAGTGTAGAGACAACTTTGACTCTGTCATTGGATGCTCACTCTTGGATTCTAAACCCTAAACTCTACTAAGCGCCGTTAATCCATAATTTTCAAGGTAAACATCCTTTACTGTTATTTTCTAGATATAATGTCCAGAAATTAACTTTTTGCGTAACTACTTTTTTTATGTTTTGTGCTGGACAGTAATCTCACTTTGACAATTCGGCAACTTGTTTAACTTTATGTGTACACCTGTAGTCTGCTCACCATTCTGCTGCACTTGTTTTCTTTAATTTCTCTTAAATATATGTTAAAATGAATTCAATTTTTGAAAAAATAACTTGTTTCTTATTATAAAGGATGATAAATTTATCCATGATGGTAAACTTTGTAATCGGACTTTAGTAATTATTATGTCAATATTTACTGCTTATTAATTGGATAAAGAATGTACCTTTGGAAATGCAGCAAGAAATAAAATTGCAAGTAAATGTTGACACATGATGTGGGAACAGAAAAAACAATAATAACCCTCACTAACAACCATGTGGAATGCATCTCTAATGACATAACTTCTAATTGACTTTAATTTTACTACTTACAACAACTGAAGCACAAATCCACGACAAGTTCATGATAATAGTTTAAATCTGTTCTTGGGCTTTAAATTGGAAAAGCACAATATGTGCAACTTCAAGTATACCTCATTTTACAATAAAATGTAGATGTGGATGGTGGAGGCAAATGCAGCTGCATTCCTTCAAATTGACTGCACATGTCTGAAACGATGCACACCAGAGTGATTGACATGTGCTTGAGGAACCTCACAGATATGAAACTAAACATTAGTTTGAAGGGTTAAAAGATAACTATTGATGACAGTGTTTCCCGACAAATATTTAACCAATGTACGTTTTCATTTGGAAAATGGTACAAATGACAATGTCTTAAAAGTTCATTTCCAGTGAAACTAAATCAACTTTTCACATCTGTTAGAAAAGTATTTAATTGTCAATATATGTAACTAGGATGTGCCATTGAGAAAAGATCATTTTAGGCCGCCATTACAAAATCGGCATAATTTTCAGGTGTACAGCTGATGATCAGTGTTTCAAATCTGTTTTAGTTTTAACAACATTTATACTCCTGACTGCAATGTTTCGCTGAGGAAGAACATTTTTTTTGATAATCTAAATCTTTTAATATGAAAGCCCTAAACATCTTCTATAGGTTAAAATACAGTCAAGATTTGCAATCTCCTCAAGAGAGGATACATTTGTACTTCTAGTAGGCAACAAACAACAGAAATTTTTGCATAAATAGTTATGGATCGTTGTACATTTCTATATTTATATTCTTATATATTTGAACTTTAGCCCTCTCCTCTAAACCCGTTTTTTCTTTTCCCCAACAGTGACCTTCTCAAAAGAAATGTTACAATAGCCTCCTCCTGTGGTGAAAGTGAAAACATCTTGGATCTAAAAGAGAGCAAGAGATGAACATTATTTTATTCCCCTGTGTCTTGAACTGCCTTTTTCCAAAATCATGTCAACTGAAATGACTTTATAGCCACTCAGCTCAAGCAAGAGAACCATAAACAATGGATTTTTTCACTCCTGCCCAGGCTGGGCCAACCCCAACTATTCCCCCTACCTCCTCCTATGGCTTTCTTCAGTTCTTTTGGCACTACCAGAACAAATCGGTCATCTTGGAACATTACAACTACACAGGCAAGCTGAAGGGCGACCGCTACCGTGACAGCCTCAGACCCGATGCCATTGCCTTTCTAGTAGTGTGTCTGCTCATCATACTGGAGAATGCCGTGGTTCTCCTGGCTATCTGGAGAAACAAGAAATTCCACTTACCAATGTATTACCTCCTTGGAAACCTGACTCTGTCCGATCTCCTGGCCGGGATTGCCTACATGGCCAACATCATCTCGTCTGGGCCCAAGACTATGCAGCTGACACCGTTGCTGTGGTTTCTCAGGGAGGGAGGCGTGTTCATCACTTTGGCCGCTTCTGTCATCAGTCTGCTGGCCATCGCCATTGAACGGCATGTAACCATGGTGACCATGAGGCCGTACCACGGGGCAAAGCGGGGGCGGATGTTGGCGTTGATCTGTGGCAGTTGGGCACTTGCGACCTTTTTGGGCGTCCTCCCAATTCTGGGATGGAATTGCATCCACAGACTGGAACAGTGCTCTACCGTACTTCCTCTTTACGCTAAGAGTTACATCCTCTGCTGCGTGACAGTCTTCAGTGTCATTCTCCTCGCCATCGTGGTCCTGTACGTCCGAGTTTTCCGCATAGTCCGCACCAATACGCAGCGGCAGCGCTTCAGCGTGTCTAGCAGCATGAGGAAAGGCTTGGCGAGGAAGTCTCAAAAGTACATTGCGCTCCTCAAGACGGTCACCATTGTACTGGGTGTCTTCATCGCCTGTTGGCTGCCACTCTTTCTCCTTCTCCTGCTGGATTTCTTCTGTCCAACACGTAGCTGTAGCTTACTCTACAAGGCTGACTACTTCCTGGGGGTGGCTATGGTCAACTCGCTCCTTAACCCTATTATATACACCCTAACTAGCCGGGACATGAGGAAAGCCATTCTGAGACTCATCTGTCGGCCGTGTCTTATGACCAGGGATGGCCAGGTGAAGAAGATTGGCATGCCCTTCCTGGAGTGCAGCTTTAGTAAGACGGAGTTGCCCTCGCAGAAGTTGGAAGCAGTGATGGAAACGACACTCTCCTCTGGGAACATTGTCACCACACCGTCTCCCATCAAAACTTTCTATCCTAAAAAATCCTAAAGAATGGTCAGCTTGGTCCAAAAAAATAATACAAATAATGCATGTAGCATATTTTCTGACACAGAATATAAAATATTTCTGATAAAGGACAAAGTGGCTTGGCTTTAGACAACCATGACATGAACTTAAATTAAATGGTGAGACAACAAGGCCATTCAAATGTGAACGAGGCAACTTTTTTCAACTCATTTGCACTGATATATCATTGAGAATGGAGATATTGGCTTGCACTCCTTTGGATTTGTGGGATGAATCCAAGCCTGGAAGGACACTTTGATGAAATCACGGGCTGACATATGTTAAAGGAGCAATATATAAACATTTTTTCCTATAATTATTCATTAAATGGACCTAATCTTTTAATAGACACTTGTGTACTTTAATCATGGTTACATATGCTACAAGTATGTTCTTTTGTTTTCTTTTTACTTAAACCACAAGTATGTGTACTTGTACTACAAGTATAACGACCAACATACAAATGCTACTCACGCAATTTCTCTAGAAATTAAAGGTTTCTAGTTTCTGATTGAAATCCAACATAGGTATGATAAAGCAGTTGATTCTTCTTTATGAAGCACTTATTTTTCAGCCCGATCAGGATGTGTGCATCAATATTTTGGTCCTGGTTGCAAAACCCTTTTTGCCCACCAATCTTACATATTGCTCCTTTAATACCACATGCTGACACGCTTTAGATGATTTATTTTCCGACCTGTTTGTGTGGTTTCTTTTTGAATTAGCACAGCTGAACACGACGCTGTACATCTGTCATTACACGTGGATTTCGCTGGAACGAAAGCCCTTTGTGTGATGTATAGATGAACATGCTTTTATGATTATACTGTGTTTGTTGGTATACTAGGGAAATGGAACAGGAAAGAAATGTGGCTCATGCAAATGACCAAAGAAGGCTTCGGTGCATTGTGTAGGAGGGTTATGGTGAATGGCTGTTTAAAAACAGTGTTTTAAAATGACAGTGAAGTCATCATGGAAAGTATGTTGGTTTTGGTGTTAAATGTCAGCCTGACTGAAAGCTATCCCACACAAGAGATCTTACTTCGATACACTGACAAACTTAACATATGAAAATCTTCTATTCTCATGTTTGGCATTACATTGACCTACTTTTTTTTTTTTCTTCATTTGTTTGTTTTGTGCCAAAACCTTGAATGACAAATAAAGCATTTTTTTTAAATTCTGTCATTTATTTGATAAAAGTTTTTTTGTGCTAACTGTTGTATAGTAAATTATATTCATTTTGTAACAGTGTCTGCTATTGACATCTTTTTTTTCATAAAGGACTTCAAATGTTTCTGGAGTTTGATTTATTTTTACTTTGTCCTTAACTGTGCATGACACCTTTTCGTGGAGGAGAATAAGCACGACAGGAAGTGAGCCCCCTCACATCTGGTAAGTTACTTTACATTACAGAACATCGGTTCAGCACTACATAATGCACCATTTATTTCAACATTAACTATACCACTATAGTTACTTACACACTTCCATCAACCACACTATCTTTCACCACATTAAAACAAATACATCGGGTTGTATATTTTACAGCTTATACTGCACACAGACTTAGCACGGAAAGGTTTAGTATAGGGACACCCATTTTTCAAATACAATGAGGTCCACTTCCTCACCTAATGAAGTAATTGGCAATTCTACATTGTAGCAGTGTTATTCAATGATTAAGAGTTCAGAGGCCTCAGTTGCCCAGGGTGGTCAGGACCAGTACACCGTATAAAGGAAAATGATTCCTTATTTTCTACCTGTTCGGGTTTAAGTACATCTTTGGAATATTCACACACTTCTGTTGCAAAGCATTTATTCCGAAATTCTCTAATAGAAATGAATGCAATTTCAAAATTATTATATAGCATTGCTCCAATTCTCCATAGAAATTAGCAATACAAAGGACTATTATGTAAGGTTTGGTCACTGTGTGGTCATCACAGTGATTATGACTTTAAAAAAAAACTAAGAGTAAGAAAATGAAAAAATGCTTTTCTTCAGCCCTCTGTAAATCTTTGCTATCCCAACTAATTAATGTAGTAAACCATACAGATTGGGAATGGGATTGCAAATGCACACGTGGTAGTGCATGAACAAGAATCAAAAGGGTGACACAAAACAAAACTCTTGAACTACAGTACATAGCCTGACACCCTTTAAATATTTAGTATCTTCAAATATTTATACAATGGCATGAAAATGCATACAAAACAAATGATACTAGTGAGTGAATGTGAGGAAAAATCCAAAGATTGGCCTCTTCTATTTTCACCAAAATGTGTCAATGTGACCCCAAAGAGACACAATTGCCAACAACATCTATTTTTATTGAAAAATTATATTTACTGTTTTCTTTCCAGTTTTACACTTTGCAAAAATGGGCAAAGTGCAAAACATCAAGGAGCAAATCTAGTCTGCAGGCTGTATATTTTAAACCACTGGAAGTCTATATCGTCCATATACAGTAAATTTGAAAATCAGTGTGACCATTGCAGGGTTTCTTCTCTGGTCCAGGTTACCTGTAATCTGTTCCAGCTATTAGGGCAAAGTCAATAGAAAATGGATGGATAAAAGCCAGGAACCGCATTGAAGTTCCAGGTTTGCACCGTTTAGGGACCCCTCCTCAACGACTTTAATAAATGAGCCTACATAGCGGTTGGGGTTCCTCTGATTGTATTTACACATGTTGCTCCAGATGTTGGCGGTATCTGTCGATGAGGTGTCTTTTAATACACCCACTTTTCGCTTCTTTATGATGAATTCTTGCAACAAAATGAACTGGCAGGCATTATGATATCATATTTAATTACAAAAGAGTGACTTTGCAACATGTAACTGTTCAAAACATGCCTTTTATAACATAATATTGGATCCAATTGTATGTCGGGCTAAGATTAGAATGACGTTTTGAAGAAATATGCGTCTTTAAGGACCCATTTAATCAACCGGGTCAACTGGCAGTTTAAATGGAAATTCTTATTCAATAGTTTTCAGGTCATATCAATGCTTTATTTCAATTCAATTTACTCTTCATTTTGGAAGTTAAATTTGAATAATGTAATGGTATGTTGGATCAATCCATGCATGGGAATGTGTGTGTAGTAGTAATAGTGACTATTTGAAACCATATGGCCCCTCCAGCGCTGTCTATTCTTGCCACCTTGTGGTTGGAAAAAAAAATCGAGTTTTCAGACGCCCAGGATAAAAATTGAGCTTTACAATACTACTAGTAGGGTCCTTTTAAGAGGTCTTTTAGGACCCCTAAATGACTATGATGCATGTATAGTTGAAACTATAATATATATATATATATACTATATATGTATATATATATATTATATATATATATATATATATATATATATATATATATATATATATATATACATATATATATATATATATACTATATATGTATATATATTATATATATATATACTATATATATGTATATATATATTTTATATATATATATACTATATATATATATGTATATATTATATATATATATATATATATATATATATATATATATATATATATATATATATATACACACACATACATACAGTGTGTGTGTTGTGTAATGGGCCTAAAATGATAAAATAGTTTTGTTTATTCGCTGAATTCGTCAAGGCTGTCATGCAATACATTTCCCCTGTTTTTAAGCGATTCTGGCTGAATTGGAAGTCTTCCAGTATACTGTACGTACTTTCACTCTGTGACAATCCTTCCTCAATAAAAGCCTCCACTGACTTGAGCTCATTGACCGCCATTACGTGTCAACTGAGGCCGTGGAGGGAGATTTTTTATTGTGAAGGCAAGGGGAGGCCCTCGTACAATGCTTAGTCATGGTGAGTTACCGCCCCCCCACCACCACCACCACCCTCACACACATACACACACCACCCCCTCCCATCCTGTTTCTGTGGTGCACAGTTTATCATGGAGGCACTCGCCTACGCTACGTGAGTATCTTTTTCCGACAATTTGGAGACGAAGTTTGATTGAAAGGTAAATATTATCCGAAGCGAAGCGGTGTTTATGCTATAAGAACGTGGCCACATTACACATGGATTTGCATGTTGTTTGTCGAAGCTAGCTACCGTCTCTTGTTATTAGAAGGCAACTCGGTCACTTCAATTAATCAACATTGGTGTTGGTTGGAGTCTTTTGCAGCTGTGCGTTAATAAGACGTGAATTTTTCTTAATTTACTGTGAATTTATTTTCATCTACTCGTGTGTTTACGGCAAAACAAGCTTCAAATGGAGTACGTGAATGGAAATGGTTATTATGGTTATGTCTATGTATGGCGTTGGTTGACAACGCGACAGTCATATTCTGTGATAATGTGTTATGTAAGGGCTGCCTTCATATATGGGTCATGTTTGGTACATTGAGTTCCCCCAAAGAGTTCGAGATGAGTCACCGACCACCAACTGTAACTCCTTGCCAACATGCCAGTCATCAAACGTACTCCCGTTTTATGGCTCGTCCTCGATTGCCCCTATTTATTGTTTACTCACGCCGATCGCTGCATGGTTGTGAATTATCTGAACAAATCTGGAGAAGCTATTGTGTAAACTGGGTTAAAAGACAGATGGGAATCCCAAACTGGATTAAGGATATTGCTACTAATACTCCAAATTGCATCCTGGCATATAAACTCATTCACAGCGACATACATTGAATTCATTTTAAGTCACATGCCTGGCAGTGAAGGATCATATTTTAATGCCATTGATGGGGCTAATGTACAGTTATTTAAACTGAAGTGGTTGGCAAGCAACGACCATTCACTCACAGTTCAAATAAATTGAACGTCTAGCTCCGTCAATGGCAGCCTATACGATAATGATAGCTCTGGTTTCTGCGAAAGGGCCTTTATGGCTAACAAATGTCATTTTATCATTGTACATTATTGTGTAAACAGCAATTTAACTTGAAATTAGAGTTTTGACAACCAATAACGTGATTTCATGGGTGGAAACATGTCTAATCTGTAAAAAAATATATTCTTAAAGTAAAATGTGTTCTTTTTTTACAGATTGTATGCCTACTTGAAAAGTGAAAAAGCATTTGGAATGAAACATGAAGTACTAGATAGATACACTTTATCTGCTTTAGTCAGTTGTAAAAATGCACTCCTGTGCTCCAGCTCAGAATTCTGTTGACGCTGCATATAGCGCCCATTTAATTCAGGCCATATCTGTCGTAACTACTGTTATTTTATGTCCAAATGGGTTGGTTATAAAGCACCATCCTTTTACATTTAGTGCCGCTTAGTAATCTGGCCCCAAATATGGACTCACCGTCATTCTTGCACGATCCTGCAAGAATTGTAAGGTCCAAAACCAAATCAATGCTATCTCAATGGGTTTGCTCTGGAATTATTTATTCACTACACATAATGTGTATCTTTGTTCATCTTTAGTATTTGTGGCAGGAAGAAAAAAATGTGATTTTATTTTTTCCACAATGGGAGAAGGTGCAATTGACCCGTGCAGCCAACTGCAACTAAACTGGCCAACATTTTACTCTTAAATAAATTTAGATCAATTCATCATTATTTCAAAGTTTTCACTACTTATACTGACTGACTTCTTATGGAAAATATGTGCTTGGCACTGTCAAAGTTTGGATAACTGCTCAAACATGTCTGCTCTGGGCCGTTGCTTGTCTTGTGATTTGCTGGACGGTCGAATACTAAAGGAAAATAAACTTTTATGGGGAACAGTTGGCACTATTATAGGATTAATATTACTCAGAGAGTCGTTGAATTAACATTACACCCTTGATAACAACTTAAATGTCATAGAAGTACAGAGCCGTTTAATTATTAACAAGTGGAGAGAAAGACTTGCTGGTGAATAGTTTGCTCGTTTTTTTTAAAAGTGCAAACACAGATTATAGGTAACACTGCTATATTTTACTGCAGTTTAGCTCAGAAAACAACACAATTTATTGGCCACATATCATTTGTCACTTGGTCGATGCATCTTGAGGAAAATGTTAAAATCAAAAAAACAAAGTAGACTACTTACCAGGTATGATTCCCGTCCGCTAAATTCATCTTTCGTCCAGACGGGAAAAAAATAAATGTCTATATCGTCAGTATTGGTTTTATTGGAATTTTCTACACAACACGAGATTTGAGATAATTTATTAACTTGTAACTTATTTTGAACTGGCAGGTAGTTAATGCAATTCCTTCGAAAGGCCAGGAGCTCAATAAACACTTCTTAGGCTATTTCAAGTTAAACTATAGCATGTGTTAGTTGCATGGTTTTTATGTTATAACTGTCAATAATTATTTTAAATTGACTTTTTCTGTAGAGCAATCGTTTTCAAAATTAAACTAAAATTAAACACTAATCAATGTTGGAAAAAAAAACAAGCGCAAAGTATTTTAAATGACTGTTTATCAAATAGAGAGCAATTTTCTATTTAAATTCTCTTAAGATTTCTACTGTTTAGTTACCAATGTCTCATTTGTGTAATCCCTGATCAAATCCGACAGATTATTTCTGTATTTCATAAAAATAATACAAATATTTGCAGACATCTGTTTTTACTTTGGAAAATGATCATCATTTTTTTGTTTGTTGAAGGACCAAACCAGATTGTTACATACGGGTTTACCCAAAAATCATGTTACGCAACGCTTTTTTACCCTTTTGGTTTCAGGGATAAATTGAACAGATGACAGGCTCTCAGTCAAGTGAGCATATGGTTCTTTCGCCCATGGTACATTAATTTTTAACAGCATAGCAAAAAATGGTGCCTTGCAAAAAACGGCTTTTAAGTTTTTATGAGTATATATGATTCCCTCGCCCATGACTTGCCAACATATAAATTATAGCAGCATTCCCAAAAATGTTTTTGAACAATGAACGCATTTTTGTGGTCATTAAACTTGCTGTGAATATCAGACAAGGTGTTAGCACATTCCCTAAGGTTTGCGGGGGTGGCTGGAGCCCATCCCAGCCAACTTCGGGAGAAAGTTAGACGACATCCTAGACTGGTCGCCAGTCAGCCGTAAGGCGCTACAGCAACAATTGACCTAAATAGTCCCCAAACTTAAGGTTTAAACAAACAAACCCCTTCTTGTGAGTCTCATGCTTCATTGACAGTTTGTCAGGAGTTGGATTTTAAACATGTCTTTGTAAAAAGACCAGAAATTCCCCTTGGTCGGAAGGACTTGAACACATTTTACAATTAAAAAAAAATAGTCATCCTGCTGGACCTTAGCATGTTAAAGACATGCTGCAAACCAAAAAATACTTTAGCTTTTGTACGAATGCTATGTTATTTGTTATGGGAATTGTTCTTCATGAAGAAACATGAAAAAATGTAGTCATTCTACTTTTCATTTAAATTTAATTTCAGTCACACCCAGTTGTTGTCATAACTAACAAATGCTTCCTACGTTACATATTACAGCATTAAGTTGAACTTTAGAAAATACAGCTACAACTTCCATGTATATCCCCCCTCACTTTTATTCCCTATAATTGGATCCTATTAAAAGAAGTATGGATTGTGTCCAGACCAGGATAGATACCATTTGTATTGGATTCAAAATTCTTTCTTTCATTCATTTATTTACCGATCCGCTTATCCTCACTTGTTTCAGTGTGTGTCAACAATTTTACTCTTCTGAGTATCTCTAGGAACCACTAATAGGAATGTATTGTACTATATACACAGGCTACTGGATTAAGCATTTGAATTTTTTTTATTACATTTTTTAGCAGTGATCAGTGTGTGTTTTAGCCACAATAGTGTTGACACTTGAGCTCTACCAGCTTGTATTTAAGCAGACCAAGAGCAACTTTTTAAAGTGGTCTCTTACCACTTGTCTTACTACATGCTATGTTCACACTTGGTTTAATTGAATTTATTACCTACCTCTTTTAAATCCATTCTTTCAGAGTTATCAATTGCCAGCATATGATTTATTCATTTCACTTTCATAGAAAATCATTGTCTCTTCCCGACAATGACTGTGAAAACCTGTTTTGCATGGTTGGGTGATTGCCATTCTTGTCTCATAAAGTCACCTCACACAAGAAACTGTATATGCTATGGTTAGGCGATACGACATCCACTCATTAAAACCTGCATGACTATATTTGTGCTGTGTCATTTAGGTTAGGCAACATAAGACTGTCTTCATAGGTGTTTAGTAGCTACACACAGCCTCTATTTTGACACTGTATTTTGTATTTGTCTTTTTCTTTTCAGGTTTTAGGTGAGCAGATTGCCCCCAAGTAAATTCATTATTTCATTCATTCATCTTCTATACCGCGCATCCTCGAACCCAGCTGACTTCAGGCGAAAGGAAGACTACACCCTAGACTGGTCGCCAGTCAGCCATAGGGCACAAAGAGACAAACAACCACACGCCTTCACAATCCCACCGCCACCAGCGGGAATCGAGCCCGCACCAAAGTCAGGCGAGTGAACCTCTACACCACGAAGCGGCCCCCTTAGTAGATGTGGTGCGAATCACCTGAAATCTTTTTGAACTGAACGCTGTTGTTTTATTGTCAGGGTTTTTTTTCTACCCAAATTCTGGGATTTACTTTTTTTTTTTTAAAGATTTTTTTATTCTTCAGTTTGTTGAATAAAAGGTCCTAGAAAGCCATTTAAATGTGCTGTCAAAAATGACCTGCACTTCATTTTTCAAGTATCGGACTACATTCTCATTTCCCATCGGAGTTATAGAATTTGTTTTCAAAGATTATTTCTTGGCAGACAGAGCCTAAAGTGGTTCGTGTTGCAGCTTTTCAATATTGCTCTTTTTTCCCCTGCCACATTTTACGTGAAAGTCAATGGAATTCAACAGTTTGATAGTGTTGGAACTTTGTCAATTAATTTACATGCAGCTATGAGGCCTACAGTAACCCCAAAATGAGTCCCAAAGCTTGACACAGGGACTGAACTTGACAAAGGAGTCATTGTGCCTGCATATATCTGACTGGAAGTCAGCCAATCTATAGGAGCCACCCAATTTCCCCTACTCTTGCACAGTGGTGCCATGCTAGCGGTAAATTTTTGTGCAAGAGACTAAGGCGGAGGAGAACAGGAAGGAAATGTCAGAGTGCTTGACGGAATGCAAAGCGCTGGTGACTCCGTCCACGCGCAACGGCCACCGTGTCTTCAGCTACACGCTCGAGAGCCACACGACCGCCGCCTTTGCCATCATGAACGAGTTGCGTCTGGAGCGCCAGCTCTGCGATGTGACGCTACGCGTCCGTTACCGGGACCTGGAGGCTGTGGACTTTGTGGCTCACAAGGTGGTGCTGGCATCGTCATCGCCCGTCTTCAGGGCTATGTTCACCAATGGCCTGAAGGAGTGTGGCATGGAGCAGGTGCCTATCGAGGGTATCCACCCAAAGGTGAGATACAGCGCCCCTAATTCACTTGATGTTTGATTTGACAGATGTTTTGGAGTGGAAGGTCACAATGAAGCCAAAAAGGGCTTTCTGTTTACAGTGTTTGATGGTTTATAATGCAATGGTGAACTGAAAGGGAGTCAAAATTGTTTGTGACCGGCTAATCATTATGCGGCTCGCCGTTAGGAAGACCGCCTCTCCGTATCTTTAACTACTTCAACCTCTTTTTGCATTTTTATGAAGGCTAATCATACTAAAATATTACTTATAACAATGCCTGAACAGTTTGCCGTGATGTAATCATCATGGCAACTGGATTCTGCGGTTATTATCACTGATTGTACAAATGAAGAGTACATGAATATTGTAACTATGGTTACAGGTAATCATTTAATCCTGTCTTGTTGGTTTTCCTGTTAAGGTTTGAAGTCCACATTATGATTGACTTGCAACATTTGCATCTTTTATCAATGTTCTATGTTTTGTTCTCTTACAGGTTATGAACCGTCTTATAGAGTTTGCATACACGGCTAGTATCTCTGTTGGAGAGAAGTGCGTCATCCACGTGATGAACGGCGCCGTCATGTACCAGATAGATAGTGTGGTCAAGGCCTGCTGTGACTTCCTGGTCCAGCAACTCGACCCCAGTAACGCCATCGGCATTGCCAGTTTTGCCGAGCAGATTGCGTGTACCGAGCTCCACCAGAAGGCCCGCGAATACATCTACATGAACTTTAGTCAGGTAACCCCGTCATACATTTTTTTTTGTCATTCAGTTTGAATCCGCTTTACTTTCACATGTCATTATTGATGTCACTAAATCATAGGAAGGTTCTCAATTAAACATGAAAATGTAGGGAACAGTTCCAAATCCGATTCAACAACGTTCATTCCATGTTTTTCCCCAGGTGGCAACCCAAGAGGAATTTTTTAATTTGACTCACTGCCAGCTGGTGAACCTCATCAGCCGCGATGAGCTCAATGTACGCTGCGAGTCCGAAGTCTTCCGAGCGTGCGAGGCCTGGGTACGCTATGACCGAGAGAACCGGCGGCCTTACGTCCAGGCCTTGCTCCAGTCTGTCCGCTGCCATTCCCTCACCCCCAACTTCCTGCAGGCACAGCTCCAATCTCTTGACTGGGACCCCCAGTGCAAAGACTATCTTGCACAAATCTTTCAGGACCTCACACTGCACAAGCCTACCAAACTCAATTCTTGCCGAACTCCCAAGGTGCCACAACTCATTTACACGGCCGGGGGATACTTCCAGCAATCTCTCAGCTACTTAGAGGCGTACAATCCCTGCACGGGGTCCTGGCTCAGGCTCGCAGACTTGCAGGTACCCCGTAGTGGCCTGGCAGCTTGTGTCATCAGTGGACTATTCTATGCCGTGGGAGGGAGAAACAATGCCCCCGATGGCAACATGGACTCTAATTCACTGGACTGCTACAACCCCATGAACAATTGCTGGTTGCCGTGTGCACCCATGAGTATGCCAAGAAATCGAATAGGTGTGGGAGTTATTGACCGCATGATATACGCCGTGGGTGGATCCCATGGATGCATTCACCATAACAGTGTCGAAAGGTAAGTGAACATACAAACAATCTCATTTGTCTCAACTTGTCCAACGTTTCTCGAAAGAATAGCTTGTTCTATTTTTTTAGATTGGCAGTATAGCAGGTTGGTTGTCTCCAACTCATTTTTTTATAGGCCAAAGAAATGGCCAAAAAAATTGTCAATAGAGTACATAGCCATTTTCTCTTTATTCGTGTTTCTCAGTGTCTCTTTAGTTCCTGTCACCCTCAGTCTGAAAACAACGTTTTGTAGCCTTAATTCATTTCGGTACTTATACTATTTATTAAGTATGGTAGTTGGCCCAGACCCTAACTAGCTTTTAAGTCTGTAAAGCAATGGCTCCTTTTCGTAAAAGTTTATACACAAAGTACGTATATTTCAAAGCAACACTATATTGAATTGTGTTTTTTTATCCAATCAGATTAAAAGTAATATTCGATCTCTTGACCATACGAATCATAAAAATTCAATGGGTGCCCAGTTACTTTTAGATCAAATCTTATCCGGAATGATAACTTTTTCCTCACTAGTTATTAAAGGAGATTGATGACAGATAAGATTAATTAGGATATGCTGCCTATTTGTACTTGTAGGTATGATCCAGAAAGGGACCAGTGGCAGCTGGTAGCCCCCATGTTGACACGGCGTATCGGGGTTGGCGTGGCTGTCATCAACAGACTTCTGTACGCCGTCGGTGGCTTTGACGGGGCGGGAAGGCTAAGCTCGTGCGAGTGCTACAACCCAGAGAGGGACGAGTGGAAAACCATGGCCTCCATGAACACCATGCGCTCTGGAGCTGGTGAGTACAAAACATATGGGGATTTAAGCCGTGAATTGACCAACATCTATCTATCTCATAGGTGTTTGCGCTCTGGGCAATCACATTTTTGTGATGGGCGGGTATGACGGCACAAACCAACTAAATACAGTGGAGCGCTACAACGTGGAAACAGATACGTGGAGCTTTGCTGCCTCTATGAGGCACCGGCGCAGTGCTCTGGGAGTCACTGCTTTACACGGACACATCTATGTTTTGGGTGAGGAGTACAACCCACAAAGAACAGGATTTTGTTACTTTAAAAAGAGTATTAATGTCATAATTACAGATAATATTTCTGACAACACTAAAATGGATACTCTATAAAGTTTCTATTACTTTTATGCTGGCGCTTTTTTGATAATGTTCAATAAGGTTTGAGTAAGATGTATTGCATTTATACAGGACTTTTCTGAACCTTTGGTCCCAGAACAACTCACACTACCAACTTGTGGCATGAATTTAAATTTATTTTTTGGAAAAGGGGGAAATTATGAATATTTTTAAAAGTGGAAAAAATGAGATGAATTGGTGGTCAAAAAACATTGTTTGTATTGACAGGAGGTTACGACGGCAGCACATTCCTTGACAGCGTGGAGTGCTACGACCCTGAGAAGGACACTTGGTCGGAGGTAACGCACATAACGTCGGGGCGTAGTGGCGTGGGCGTGGCCGTTACCATGGAGCCCTGCCAGAAAGATCTTCCTCAATGTCCCACGTCTCAGCGTGAGACCAATGGAGCTTCACTATCCAATCACCAACACACCACACTGTAAACTCCAGCACCATCCCTCTTTACGTACGCGTTCATAGTGATTCTGGGGCTAACACCAAAACAGTATTACAGTTTGAAAGGGCTGAAATCCTTGATCAGAATAATCAATGGTAACCTTTTTTTAGCCTGACTTGTATTTTGCCAAATACAGAGAGATTCCGATCCGCCTATGTGCTCACATTTGAGATTTGAAGGCCTCGAGAAGAGCCTCGTTTCCCAGATTTGACTGAAAAGGGCTGCAGACATGCACTGGGCCGTCAGCCGCTCTTTAGTTCTAGCTATTGGCAAAGAAATGTGTGGAAATGTGTCATTTGAGGGGGGAAGGAATCTTATCAAATTTAAATTGACAGTTTGTCACTTTGGAGACAACACCTTGCGTGTGTGGTATTTTTTTATGAGTGTGTTAAAACTTTAATTGGTGTGCAGTAGCAGTGGAACGGTTCACATTAGCCACGGTTCAGTTTTTATCGGTTTCGGTCACAATTTTTACTTAGATTTATTTTTATTGACTTGAAAACTAAAATGAAATACTAGTCTTACACTTACTTTAAAATATGTTAGAATAGACAGTTCGTCCCAGAATTATTGTTATACTGAATTTAAATTCATAAAAATAATTTAAGTTGATTTTAATGCACAATAAATAATAATAAACTAATAGTGCTATATTAAAATTAATAAAAGTAATAAACTGTCTATGTATTCGGCGAATAAACAACAATAGGCATCTACGGTAAAATAAATTGAGGTTGCTTTAATCTGGAATGCAATTAATTCATGAAAATAGCCATCGAAGTGTTAAACCAGGGTTCCTTTAATTCTTGAAAAAACTAGATATACACTATAAACATCAAAACAATCACTCTGGCCTATAAGGCAAATGATAAAAACGACTAACAGTGTTTCTAAATACGTTATTGACATGTTGGAAGTGTAATTAAAACTACACAAAGACTGAGAATTGTGTAGTACGAGAATGTGACAATATCTATAGCTTCAAATTGTTAATCCAGTTTTGTTTATTTTTGACATGGCTAAAATGGCCATCATCTTGACGTCTTCAGAAACTGAGCTTTCTTCTATACAGCCATTATTCAGTGTATTAAATAAAGTATAACAAAACATCATCCTTAAATGCCACATTTCCCAGAACAGCTAGGTCAATTTTGAATTTATGTCTACTTTTGTTATACTTAATGTTGTTTTTATTATTGGAATTTGGTAGGGTTGCTAAACACCTCAAATTTAGAAGTTTTTAGATGACTTAGAAGAAATTTCAAAACGTTCAATTAGCAGTAAGATTACAATGCAATGAAAAAATGTGAACCTCCAGGAAATGCCCAAATTTATTTTTGCAACTTACTCCATTGAAACTCCCTGAAAATATTCTTGTATTCAAAATGTTATGACAGAATATTTTTTAGTTTCTCCCCTCATTTATATCCAAAAGATCTGTAGTTAATTATTGTGTTGCTAATCCTGCAGATAACATTTTGGCACAAGATGAACTCCAGTATATTTAACTGGTAAAACTTTGTTTTGCGTGTTGGTGCCAAAAAAGGAACACGACTTGAAGAGGAAATTTAATACTGACACTTTTTTAACATCCCATTGAATGTATGATTTGTTTTCACTTAAAACACCAGTTTCTCAATGGACTTTTTTTTTCTTCTACCAGACCTCATAAAACAAAAGTGACCATGTGTTCTGGATATTGAGCACACAAGGCATATATATGTTTGTAACAGCCTTTTTAAGCTACAGATATTTCTAAGTGATGTTTTGTACACAGATATTCGAATAATTCTTGTACAGAATGGATGAGCTCCATTTATTTATTCTGTTCCCTAACTGCCAATACATTTGTATTGCAATTGGCTGGTGTTGTGTTTTTGTGAAAGCAACAAGCGTGTTTTAGCTGAATAGAAATTCCTGTTCTTAAAGAATTTAATTCACATTGAAAGGGATTTTGTTGTTCATCTTTATTGGGGTTTGAAATTAAGAGTATTTAAAATCTGCTTTGTATATTTTCCAACAGAAATCTGTACAATAATTGTATAGTAAAATATGTTTGTTTCATCGTTTGTTTTTGTGTTGTTACACATATATACTACAAGTGTATTGCATATGTGGTTCTTTGCTTATATGTTACAAATTCTACACAATGGCCAATTTGAAATTGTGTAAAATTATGGAATGTAGCACCCAACATTTTTACTCTATTTTTAGTTTTAAAGCTTGGAAGTATTTTTCATAATTACTGTAATAATTTCTTTAATAATTGCTTCACTGAACAGTGTGTGGTAGACTGCAATTGTCACATCAATGATCTTTGTCCAAATTTTATTGAAGATAATTTAGCCTATAAACCAGAAAATTTAAGGCAATCTTCATTTTCCATCTCGCTTATCCTCACTCAACGATTGTGGCCCATGAATCACACAAAAACACAAAAAACAACTCTTATTTTAATAAGCTAATTGAATATTGTGGAATGATAACCTTACTAATGTATCGCCAATCGTATTGTAAACTAATCTGAGAGAACACTTTTATTTTTATTTTTTTGTGTCAAGGCCTCAGAGCTAAAATGCCTTTATTTTGAAGCGTCACCTCGGATGTGCAGCCTAATCACGATACTTGACACCGGTACGCTCTGTTTTCTTAGGAAAACTACCTGATACACCCGTGGATCTCGTCGGACGCAGCAGGTAAGGCCAATATTGTTGAATAAAGTCGAATTTTCATGCGAATGTTTGACGGCGCATGGTAAAAATAGTAAATAAATAAATAAAACAATAGAAAAGTAATCCAAGTTTAAGCAGAAATGGTCAGGTTACACCACTTTAAGGAGATGGTCATTTAGCAATGTTTTTTGTCGCGCACCTGAGATGATTTTCTGAACCGCATATCTTCCTACGCATACCGACGGTCGAACCAAACAAATGCTGCCTCCCTCAGAATGGCAAATCATCAATTAAAATTGTTGGCTGTTGATACAGCAGAAGTTGTCGAGATATGCTGAGAGTTTGTGTGAAACTCAAATACTAAACTGGGCGGCTACAAAATTGTTGTCAAACTCGTTTATCCACCAAAACACCTGACCTTAGTTCCTATTTGGGTTGGCAGCATAAACATTTGGGATACACCCAATGAGGCATAATCAATTATGCTGTAATTAAAACTTGGGTAACAAAATCTTAATTACATCTATAGCAGGGGTCTCCTACGCCGGTACTCGAGGGCCCCCAACCAGTCTGTTTTCCATATCGCCCTCCTCTAGCACACCTGAATCAAATGATCAACTCCTCAGAAAGCTGTCCAGGAGCGATCCTGATTATTTGATTCAGTTGTGTTGGTGGAGGGAGACAGACTGGATATGGGCCCTCGAGGCCCAGAGTTGGAGACCCCTGATCCATATGTATGATAATGTTTTAAATCACCAATTTAACCAATTTGTGTGCGGTCGATTGGTCGCCGGTCTTTTGGTCGCCCCGACCGCAAAAACGGGCGACCAAAAGACCGGCGACCAAAAGACCGGTGACAAAACAAGGTAAAACAACATGGTGTACGCATCAATAAAAGCCAACAATGGCCATGAGCAGTTTCACTGAGCTGACATGTGAGTGTATAAGAGTTTGTATGTACATGCGTTGTCCCTTTAAGAAGCTACGTCAGTCAGGGTCTTAACAAGTTCTCCAAAAGACCGGCGACCAATCGACCGTGTACCACCAATTCAAGGGCAGTGGTTGCAAAAATGGACAGCTATTGAATTGTTCACACTTAAGACCTTTAGTCCTTTGTAGAATAAGTGACTACTTTGATCATCTCATTTTCTGAACTGCTTTATCCTCACTAGGGTCGCAGGGGGTGCTGGAACCTAATCCAGCTGATTTTGGACCAGAGGCGGGGGACAATTGGTGGCCAGCCAATTGCAGGGCACAAGGAGACAAACAACCATTCACTTTCACACTCATAGCTAGGGGCAATTTAGAGTGTCCCATCAGCCTACCATGCATGTCTTTGGAATGTGGGAGGAAACTGGAGTACCCAGAGAAAACCCACGCAGGCCCAGGAGAACATGCAAACTCCACACAGGTGGACCGACCTGGATTTGAACCCGGGTCCCCTATTGTGAGGCCGACGCACTAACCACTCAGCCGCCGGGCCGCCCACTTTTTGTCATAGAAAACTAAATTAATGCAATTTAAAAAACGGTTAAGGCCACAAGTAACAGTTATCCCGTGACCACAAGCCTCCACCCCTCCCCAGTATTTAACTCATTGCATGCATTGACAGCGATAGATGTTATTTTGTAAATTACTCGATTAAAATAAGCAGCTGTTTGCATTGCATATCGACCATGTAGTCTGCTAAGCTGCAGCATTAGCTACTTATGTTGAGGGCAATGGGAGATGTGCAGCACTGGGAGGAGCTTACATTGCAGAGAAGGGGAGGGGCTCTGCATTAGGGAGGAGCTTTGCAGAACCAAGGGTTTGCGCTGACAGTGAGAGAGCGATTTGGAGATTGCACTAACATACATAAGAAGCTAAGAAAAATACTCTCTGTGTCTAATTAACGAGTGAATGACCTAATGACACAATTGAAAGCTCAATAAAGTCAATAAAGCTCTTAGCCTGTGGTTCTCGTTGGCTGTTTGTTCCTCTCAAGTAACGACTGTGGAATTGCAGCCAGGATGATCCCAGTGGGAGAATTTCGAAACATTGGCATCGAGCAGAACTCCAAGTACCGAGTACTCAAGCCGTGGTGGGATGTTTTCTCTGAGTACCTGTGTGTCGCCATGCTCATGATCGGAGTCTTTGGATGCACGCTGCAGGTGAGCTGCCATCAAATGTTGTCCATCTTCAGAACTGTTAGGCAGCCATGCACCCCACAAACAATTTGTATCCCTTTTTTACTATTTTACTCGGTTTCAATATTTTTTTTTCAAAAGAGAGAAGGTAACCCTTACCATCTGTTCCCCTCAGCTCACCCAAGACAAGATCGCTTGCCTGCCAAGTCACTTCACCAGTCCGACCCCTGGCGCCATCGACTGTAGTTACATAGGCAGCTATGGCCAAAACCAGTCATTGGAGAGCCTCAATTTAAATCCTAGCAAACCCGTCATACGGGAAGTACTCGGCCGCAAGAATAACCTGGACATTCACCAGTATGTCTTTATCAACCACTACTGCTACGAGCGATTTCTGCACTGGTACGCAAAGTACTTCCCGTATCTCGTGGTAATCCACACCATGATTTTCATGGTGACCAGTAGCTTTTGGTTCAAATTCCCTGGGACGTCCTCCAAACTTGACCTCTTTGTAACCATCCTGGGGAAATGCTTTGACTCCCCCTGGACCACCAGGGCCTTGAGTGAGGTTTCTGAGGAAAGAGGTGAAGAAAAGTTGTTCAGCTGGAGGAGAAGTACGGTGTCCAAAGATCCTGCAGAACGTCGGGCCGACGAGGAGGAAACACTTTTGCTTCAGCGGACCCCCTCGTCTAAATCGAATGCAGATAAGAAGACTCAGGAGTCTCAGCCAGCTCCGTCTGTGTTGGATAAAAAGGAAGGAGAGCAAGCTAAAGCTTTGTTTGAAAAGGTGAAAAAGTTCCGAACTCACGTCGAAGAAGCAGACATCTTGTACATAATGTATGTGTTGCAAACGTCCCTGAAGGTCTTTAAGTTCCTTTTAATCATTTGCTACACGGCAGCGTTGTCTCCAAACATTGAGATTGTAGTACGCTGTTTGGTTCCCCCCGAGCTAACTGGTTTTGACATCTACTGCTGTAACCACAACAAAGCTCACCTATTCTCCAAGCTGGCCTATTGTTACATTAGTTTTGTTGCCGTCTATGGGCTGTTGTGCATTTACACTCTGTACTGGCAGTTCCACCGCCCCTTGAGGATCTACTCCTTTGAGCAAGTCAGGCTAGAGACGGGCATCAGCGACATACCCGACGTGAAAAATGATTTCGCTTTCCTGCTTCACCTGGTGGACCAGTACGATGACCTTTACGCTAAAAGATTCGCTTTCTTTCTGTCCGAAGTGAGCGAGAGCCGGCTCCATCAGCTTAACCTTAATTATGAATGGACTGCCAAAAAATTGCGCAGCCGTCTGACTAAAAACGCTAAGGACCAAAATGAACTACACCTGGTTCTGCTGGTGGGACTTCCCGACACGGTCTACGAGGTGGCTGAGATCCAGTCGCTGAAATTAGAACAGGTTAAGAATGTCTTCTTCTCCCCCAGCGTGGCTAAACTGCAGAGTCTTCAGGATCTATCCCTGATATACTGCCAGGCCAAGGTTCAGCTGCCTGCCTTAAAATACTTTCAAGAACATTTGAAGTTCTTGCGCTTGAGTTTTGAAAGTCTGGATGAGGTTCCTGAGTGGATGTACCGCTTGCAAAATCTCGAGGAGTTGCATCTGAATGGACCGCTAACCAACGAGATGGCACGAAGCGCCCAACTGGACACCCTTCGAGAGCTCACAGCCCTAAATGTCCTCACCCTGCGGTCCAATCTCACAAAAATCCCGATGAGCATCAGCGACGTCGCGCATCAGCTGGAGCGTTTGTGCATCTACAACGAAGGCACCAAGATCCAAGCCTACAGTGCCCTGAAGAAGCTTACCAACCTGGTCTCGTTGGAATTGGTGGGCTGCCAACTGGAGCGCATCCCGAGTGCTGTCTTCAGCTTGAATAATCTGCAAGAGTTGGACCTGAAGGAAAACAAGTTGACCACCGTGGAAGAAATTCTGAGCTTGCAACACTGCAAACGGCTTACGACTTTGCGCCTATGGCACAACAAGATCACTTACATTCCTGATCATATCAGCAAGCTTTCCAGACTGGAGACTCTGGATGTCAGCTGGAATAAGATGCGAAATCTGTCAAAGCGCCTCTTCTATTGTATCAAACTGAGGCATTTGGACATCTCGCATAACCAGCTGACTACCATACCCCCCGAAATTGGAATCCTGCAGAGTCTTCAGTTCTTTTCTGCTGCTTACAACTCATTAGAGACCTTACCGGATGAATTGTTCACATGCAAAAGACTGACGACTCTGATCCTTGGAAACAACTGCTTGCCTTACCTAAGCTCCAGGGTGGCCAACCTTTCCCAACTTATGCGACTGGAACTCAAAGGGAACCGCCTGGATGGCCTACCTGTTGAGGTAGCGGACTGTCCCTTGCTGACAACCAGTGGACTTGTAGCAGAGGAAAACCTGCTGGAGTTGTTGCCTGCACATGTGCGCACAAGGTTGATGAGTTGCTAAATCAATCCAAAGGCTTTTGACTGATGTGTCTGGATTTCACTGTGATGCCTATGTTGGGTTATATTGGATGGACATCGAATTCAAATAGAAAACTAATGCTGTTTTAAGTCTTGATGCCATCCAGTTGCTATCACTTCAATTCTCTGGGAAATAACCTTGACAAAAGATAATATTCGCAGGGAATTGCAGGCCAGTGGCCCGTTTTTATACTTTACAGTGGTACCTCTACTTACGAATATCTCTACATACGAAATATTCAGGTTATGAAAAGCCTCAATGGGAAAATTTTGTCTCCAGATACGTAAGAAATTTCAAGTTCCGAAATGCGAATTCTAAAAAAATTGAACTGTGTCTTGTAGCATTCTCTATTTCATTTTGATATTGCCAGTATAGCTCTCCCATTGGCTATTAGTGGGATAGCGGGAACTGGCGCACAATTAGCACGGCCGTACAACCAAAATCTCCCTTTCGATACATCTTTCTTCGGAACCATGGCAATACTGCCCCAGCAGTGTTTTTTTTTAATTCATGTGCCTTTGACCCCCGTTTGTTACGAGTTCTATCACGTTGTTTCTTGAGTTTTTCTTGGTCTGTTCAATGCAGCTTTATTCTTTGCTTTTCATTATGGGCCCCAAAAAGTTGTGGTGAAACTGAAAAGAAAAAGCATGCTGTTATCAAAGTGTGCGCGAATATTGTTATTGCCCAGCTCACCAAAGGCAATCATCGTTTGATCGATAGTTCAGCAAATTTTACATCATTTTAAGTTGTGTTTTTATATACCTGTGTGCATGTTTACTCAGCTGTCAAACGTTTGCCTCCTCCACCCTCAACTGTACATACGCCCATCCACTCCAATGGTAAATAATTTTCTTATCTTTTTTTTATTTATTTACACTTTTCACATATTGCATACACAAATGGTTAACACTTTTTAAATTTTAAATGGTTTCGGGGTAGCGAATTAAAGCTTTTACATGTATCATAGTTCTCTCCTTGATAAAAATCTAAGTTACGAAGCTGCGAAACATTGAGTTTGTTTCTACATATACAGTTTGAAATGTTGAAAAAAATGCCTTTATTTCATATAGGACCACAAGCCTTTATGCTCTTTTTACTTGTGTGGAGTCTTCGTAATGTCGTAATCAATGTTTCCCACAGTGTCATGTTGCTGCCATTTAGGTGGCAAAAAAAGTAAAAGGAGACTGAAGAAAGCTTTTCTTTGTACAGTATAAAAGATGTGCTGTTTTACCTGAGTGAGAAGGAAGATGACTGAATGAGATGTAGTTTTTTTTAAAGATAAAGGATGTCAATAAGTCACGTAAAGTTAAAGTGGTTCATTTCTCTGTTTTGCTACACATCATCATCAACCGCAAATAGGTAAAACTTCGTACAATTATACACAAGTACTACATGATATCATTGCCGTTTAATTGTGATGTCATTTAACATTTACACCAAACCCCAACTGACGGCGGTAGTGTTTCTCTGGGCTGCAGCCGTGCAATCATGCCATGACTTGCATGGATGAAACATGGTTGTGTTTTTATAGACATAACTCAGGAATACAGTGCAGCTAACCAAAACATGCATGTTCTTGTTCTCTGCAGGTATGCCACGTGAGCTCTGGTACAACCGGTTCCTCGTCAGTTAAGTTTTGTAAAACAAAAATAATCCTAGGAGATGCAAAGCCTTGTGAAGAACCATTTTGTGTTTCCGGGCGTGGCCCTTTAAGTCAATCTAAATTGTGCAAACAAACTAGCAACCAATTTTAGCTTTCCTCATGCGAAACAAGATATTTTCCACAGGTGTAGGTGTGGATAGTCTTTCAATTCATCTCATAATGAATTGTTTCTCAGCTTATTTTTTTCGGTAGATTTTTTTTCAATTAATAATGCGGGTAAGTTTTAACTTATCTTGAATAATAGCATTGTACAACTACTCCATCAGGATTAGTCAACATACTATACTAAAACCTTTACTCTTTCTAGACCAAATGACTGATATGGCCTCACAGTTCTAAGGTCGAGGGGTCGATCCCAGGTGGGTCCTCACGGCCTGGGCTTGCGTGGGTTTTCTCCAGTTTTCCTCCCACATCCCAAACATGCAGGGTAGTTCTGGTTGATTGAAGACTCTAAATTGCCCCTAGGTATGATTGTGGGCATAAATAGTTGTCCGGTTCTTTGTGCCCTGTGATTAGTTGGCCACCAATTCAGGGTGTCTCCCCCCTTGTGCCCACGGTTAAGTGGGATAGGCTCCAGCACCCCCTACAACCATTGTGAGTAGGTAAGGCCATGTAAAAGGATTTTATTTGTAAAACAAGACTATATTAACAATAATAAAAAAAAAAAAGACCATTTATAGGAATGTTTTTCTTTGTTAAAAATGACCATGTATAGGAAAAGTAAAGTATATTTTAAGTAGTATAAAGTATTCTTGTCAATTCTAAAATTCAACTATTTGCATTGACCCTGAAGATAAAACAAGCATATTTGTCATAATTTTAAAACATGAACTGGAGTGAAACATCATGGAGTCCACAACTTTAGATCTTGACGTCAAGTTTATTATTTTGTGCCTTCATATTCAAACAGCAAACTGATTTTTTCAACTTCTCTGTATTATAGGTATTCTGAGAGCATAAATTAAAAACAAAAACCAATTAAGAAAAACAAAAAAATTACTGCTATATCAATAAATAATTCAATCTAAATTCATGCAACAAGTAATGCCAGGTTAAGTTCATTTTGCACCACTTCAAGTTTCATAACATTAAAAAAGACAACTCAACTGTTACAATTGCTACAAATGAGCACACAGTGGGAGGAGATCAAAATAATGTGCGCTCCCAATTAATTCAAAGAGCAAAGATAAATACATATTAGTAAATAAGGTGCCAACATTGCACTGTGCAAAACCACCAACTGGAAAATAGCTGCCATGACCACGTAAGTGCATCGTGTAGGAACTCGGAGCTACGGAAAAGAACAAAGAAACTTGCACGCAAACACCAACGAAATTCAAGTCAAAAGGTTGGAACGAGGATTAACCCAAGACTACGAGCGAATGTAATCGAAGAGCAGTCGGATCATTTCGGGACGGCTGTGCACCCGGGCCACGTCGACGGGCGTCTGGCCGAAGGCGTTGGCGTGCCTCAGGTCGGAGAGCGGCGCCAGGAACTCCACGGCTTGGTGGTGGCCCTCCCGTATGGCCAGGTGGATGGGCAGCGCGCCGTATCGGTCCGCCATGTTCACCGAGGCACCGTACTCCACCAGCACTCGCAGCGTATCCACAAAGCCTGAGCGTGCCGCATCGTGAATCGGAGCAATTCCGCTCTCGTCTCGCAAGTTGGGGTCAGCTCCTCTTTCCAGGAGCAAGCGGGCGACACTCGAGTTGCCCATCATCATCACCTGAAGACCAACGATATTCCAGTCAAAAAAAACACACGAAATGAAACTTTCAGGTTACAGAACGCTTTCATTTGCAAATTACTGTTCCAATAGACGAAAACATAGAACATTGCGAGCTTAGATCATTTATAAAGAGTTAAGTTAGTAGTTTATTGAGGAACATGGAACAAATTAGAGAATTTACATATAAAGTACTGTTTTACTTACGAAAAATCCAAGTTACGAAATAGGTACTGGTAATTTCGTAGGTAAAAGTACCAATGTATTGGAATTTTGATTTTAAAAATTAACTAAAATCTAGAAACATACACTTCCCAGTAAGGCAAATATTTGTAATTGTATATTATTTAACTCATTGTGTGCCTTTGACAACAACACACGTCCATTTCGTTTAAAGATGAAAGACTGCCTCTGAATGCGCTCCTTTCAAAACCATTTAATTATTTAAATGTGTGCCCGCTACGTGGTTAAATCCAAATATCGAATACATGTTCAAACCGCCCCTCTGACACGATCTATAGTCTATACTTTACCTGTAAAGCCGTCCTGCCGAACCGATTGACCGTATCGGGATGCAGCCTGTATTCTTCCAGAATCCTCCGCACTTCGCCGAGGTTCCCCCTGGCCGCCGCTCTCGTCAACCCTTCGGTGTCGCGTAACTGAACCATGTTGACACAGGGTTACTCTTCGCGTCTGCTTTCTGGGAGAAAAGACGGAAGGAAAGATGCCTCGTTGAAGAATAAAGGCGACGAGGGAGGAGGAACTCGTTACGTTCGGTAAGCGGCTCCCGTCCAAAGGCGTCGAAGTCAAGCGGGATGGTTAGCACGAAGGCTAAACGCTAACATGAAAGATGCCGGTGAAAAGAGGATGGAAAAGCCTACCTTGGTGAGTTCTTTTGGATTTAGCGACGTCGCCGAGATCTTTATGTCTGTCGCAACCAACTAGAATGGAATAAGATTGACGAATATTTTTAGCGTGATTTTAAAAAAACTACATTTACGCGCAGAGACAACAAACACAGCCGCGTTTCGAGTGTACAATTTACAAACACTAAGGAGGAGCACACGTCGACCAATCGTGGCTCGTCAGGAGGGTGGAGTCTTACCATATTTGGTAAAGAGACGAAGGCAAAGCTCCGTTACTACATTATCACCGTGGCAACAGTAAGAATCGACCAATCAGAACGCGTGGTGGAGAAAGCGGGCAATTTGGATTCGTTCATGTTTGTGGAGGAAATTCATTCAAGTCATTTTACTCACTCGACTACCTTGGAATTCGAAGGATCTGTTGTAAACACAGAATGAAAACAATAAACTTCTATATTTTGAAAAGACAGACACCATTAAAACTATAAATTATGGTCATTTTATTTAAGGAAAGACTGAATGACTTAGTCTTTTTGAATGGCGAAATGGTTCATCGTCCACCGAGATTCGAACCCTGCCTGCCCACACGGCAGTCAGGAGAACGAACCTCTACGCCACGAATTGGCCACAATTTACTTTGTCATTATTGGAATTTCTAGAAGTAAAAAACAAACACTAAAGTGCATGTCATCACAATGTTCATAATGTGCAATACTGTATTTTAAAGGATTAAATCCCAAACAAAAATATTTACAGCTCCCCCCACTAACTAATGCACGTTATGATGAAACTGTGTTTTTTAAGTATGAATGCCTAATCAACACGTATTTACAGCCCCGCCCCACCCACTGACTAATGCATGTTATTATGAAAACAATGTATTTTTTTAAGTATTAAAGTCCAACCAAAAAGCATTTACAGCCCCCCACACACTGACTAACGCACGTTATTATGAAAACAATTGATATTTTTGTGTGTCTATTTTTAATAGGCGTGGCCGAGGTCACAGTTCAAATTGCCGACGTCAAACCCCAAAATGGCTGATGAGCCAGGAGGCAACACGGGCGTGCACTGCAGAGCAGCTCAAAAGTGACGATTTGCCGAAGAAAGCCTGACAAACTTCTCACAGGACGATGCAGCACATTTGGTACGTTATCATTTGGGGATTTCGAAGCCCCAGTTCTCGTCTTAAGAGTGATAAGAGCATGATTCGTTGACGTGATGTAGCCCCATGTGTGTGCAGACAGCAAAATGTTTGCTAACGAATTGGCTACATTGCGCTACCGATCGCTCTTTGTTTAAAAACTAATCATTCCATTGTGTGTTTCAGTCCCTCAACGAGCACAGACTGCTGGGAAACCTCAAGAATGTGGCCAAAACGACCAGAAAGGGGCATCTTGTCGACGCCATAACAAAGTGAGTCATTTTTAAATAGTTCCGATTTTATCGATCTATCCGTGTAATATTTAAACGTCAGCGTTCAGTGTTCAAGGCTTTGCGCAATTGGCTCGTTTTTCATCATGATATATTCAACTTTCGAATGAAAACACTAACTAGCTTGGTGTTTTTTAATAGCAAAAACCTGTGGATAAGTCACCCACACAAATGCCATTAGTGGACGTGTAAGGAATAAACAGTAATCCCTCGATTATCGCGGTTAATGTAGACCAGACATGGCTGCGATAAAGGAAAAACTGTAAAGTAGGGTCATCCCTATTGAATTTAATTTAAAAATTACTATAGTGGCAAGTGTAGGAGTAGCTTCTGCTTGTGAGTTTCACATCTTTCTGAACTTACAAATAATAAGCAAACATAGGCTTTGTCATCATACCCAGATAACTGCGTATGACGAAATTGGTAATTGGTACAAAATTCTGCCATGTAGTGGAACTGTGCACTCAAATAGATTATATACTTTTACCATGTCATACCTGCCCTTATAAATGATTATGATTCCCCTTACAAACACCGTACGAGTCGTACGGTGTTTGTAAGGGGAATCATAATCATTTATAAGGGCAGTTATCAGCAGAGGTTGACAGGTATGCCATGTTAACTTTCTTAAAGACGTCAGGGCTTGGACCATTTCATTTTTAGTTTTAACAAAACCTAAGACATTATTCAACAATAGTGCAGGTGTCATTTTTGACTCATTTAAACATTTTTTTCCTTGGCATAAGAGAAAAACAAGCTTTTTGGATATTTATTTTTTTAAGAATGAATGGATTTGAAATAATTGACTGAAAAACTCTAGGCAGAAGTAGGATTTATTTTATTTATTATTTTCATGTAATTTGTACCTTGTGGGCCCCTGTCCAGTGTGTTTTCAATATTTCCCACCACATCAAGATCCTGATTATTTGTTTGTGGAGGAAAACATGAAAAATAGACTGGATAGGGGCCTTTAAAGACTCAGATCATTTTTAGTCTCTCTGCAGCAGACATCAGGAGTATGTCTGATAGAAAAAAAAAAAAAGCTAAATGTCGGAGTTTTTTAGTTAAATTTGACTTAATTAGGCCCTAGTCTGTATTTCTTTTTTATGTAACTTAATCTATTGTGCCTTGACCCCTTTTTGTTTTCCAGAATTCCATGCAAGGGGGACCAGGTTTCCTGCCTATGTACAGATAGGCTGACGCACCCCCTCATTTCTCGGTGCTGGGTGTTACGCCAGAACCTATCTCCAAAGTTTTTCAAAATAAAAGGTAAGACCTTGTGAATGGTTTTTTACTTAACTTTGTGCCATGACCCCTTTTTTTTGTTTTCCAGAATTCCACAAGGGGGACAAGGTTTCCTGCCTATGTACAGATAGGCTGACGCACCCCCTCATTTCTTGGTGCTGGGTGTTACGCCAGAACCTATCTCCAAAGTTTTTCAAAATAAAAGGTAAGACCTTGTGAATGTTTTTTTACTTAACTTTGTGCCATGACCCCTTTTTTTGTTTTCCAGAATTCCACAAGGGGGACAAGGTTTCCTGCCTATGTACAGATAGGCTGACGCACCCCCTCATTTCTCGGTGCTGGGTGTTACGCCAGAACCTATCTCCAAAGTTTTTCAAAATAAAAGGTAAGACCTTGCAAATGTTTTTTAACTTAACTTTGTGTATTGACCCCTTTTTTGTTTTCCACAAGTCCATGCAAGGGGGACAAGGTTTCCTGCCTATGTACAGATAGGCTGAGGCACCCCCTTTTCTCGGTGCTGGTGGTTACGCGAAAACCTATCAGTGAAGTTTTTCAAAATAAAAGGTAAGACCTTGTGAATGGTGTTTTACTTTGTATTGACCCCCTTTTTTTCCAGATTTCCACCTGGTGCCAAGGGGAGTTTCTTCGTCCATTTGAAAAGGGATGAAGGCAGAACTGATTTTTAAAAATGCTGGAGGGCCTGCGCGAACCTATCTCCGAAGTTTTTCAAAATAAAAGTTTTTCAAAGTATACATGTTTGTCTTTATCTAACAAAAAAATGCAAGTAACATTTGAAGTTAAAAAAATTTATTTACAGGTAAACATTTCAACTTATACTTAGTTGGCATTACATTGAAGTGTTGATTGGTTCAGCCAGTCTTTTCTACCTGTAGACATGGGACAAAACATTTTAGTTAAAGGTTCATAAAACAATTTTACACTTACAATTAATTTTGAAAAATACACTTTGAAACTAAAACAAGAAAAAAAAATAGGTGAATAAAGTATAAAATTAGAAGAAAAAACGGGGAGTAAACACTTAGAAAATAAAATTAGGAAAAAAAGCTGGGAGAATAAACACTTAGAAAATAAAATTAGGAAAAAATGGTATATAGAATTTAAAAAAAAGCTGGGGGAATAAACACTTAGAAAATAAAATTAGGAAAAAATGGTATATAGAATTTAAAAAAAAGCTGGGGGAATAAACACTTAGAAAATAAAATTAGGAAAAAATGGTATATAGAATTTAAAAAAAAGCTGGGGGAATAAACACTTAGAAAATAAAATTAGGAGATTAAAAAAAAAAAGGGAAAACACTTGGAAAATAAAATTAGAAAAAAAACTGGGGGAATAAATATGTAGAAAATAAAATTAGAAAAACAACTGGGGGAATAAATATGTAGAAAATAAAATTAGAAAAAAAACTGGGGGAACAAACACTTAGAATTCCTGCTCTAACATTAACTGAGATCATTCTTACCTTAAAGATTTCGTCAAAGAGCTGTGGAAATGAATGGCCAGTGAAACATCACCATGATGATTTAGGCTTTTATTTAATCTGGATTTCAGAAGTACAGAGACACCATATGATTCAAGTGGGCAACTTGCAAGGAAGATCTCCCAGGCCTGTTGCATGCAAAAAAAATAGCAAAAGTTAGAATATGTAGATTCAACTTTTTGGAGGGGGGTAGTTTTACCTTGATCTGGCCCAGACTCCTCTTCTATAACCTCAAGAGTGCTCTAGGCATGCTTGAAGAGCTGCATCTTGGTGCTAAACAGGGAAAACTTGCACACAAAAAGCATAAGTTAGCATATATAGAGCCTGGAGATTCAACAGATAGGCTTAGTTGTTTTTTTGGGGAAGTAGTTTTATCTTGATGCTAAACAGGGAAAACTTGATTTAACCAAGGTATTTGGGGGTTGCCAAACAATAACGGGATAGAGAAATCTTACAAGAAATTTAATAAACGATCAAGATAAAGAATGAAAATTAGTTAGCGAGTGCCAAGTGCTATTTTTCCTTTTCCAGACAAAGCGATTAAATATACAGACTGACGTTAACAGCTAGGACAAGCGTGTCAAACTCGGGTTGGTTTGCGGGTCGCAATAACGTCAACTCGATTTCACGTGGGCCGGACCATTTTTGAAATAATATTTAGGTTTTTTTTTAAAATTGGAATTAAAAAAAACTATCAAAAGCCCTAAATATTCAGTTTTTATAGATCTAAAAAAAATGTTTGTTTGAGCTTTTTTTTCTTCATGAGGGGAAATATCTTATAATAATTTATTTTTCATTTCAAAAGGAAACAAAATATTTTTGGGAATATGTTCAATATTAGAGTGGAAAACAGATTTTTTAAAATATATTTATTTTTATATTTTATTAAATGCCTTTTGAACAAAAAACACAAAAAGGAAAAAAATCGATTAAAAACTACAATTATTGATTTAAAAAGGGGAAAATGAGGAAATATAATACACATGTATAATCTTCATTTGAATTTGATCCTAACAGAAAGTCGGCACTCATGATTTACTTTCTCGGGCCGCACAAAATGACGCGGCGGGCCAGATTCGGCCCCCGGGCCGCCGCTTTGACACCAGTGAGCAGGGGAGAAAGTTGGATCAATAGTTTTGTATGCGGCGATTAAATATACAGACTGACGTTAACAGCTAGGAGAAATTTGTCTTAACAGTTTTGTATAAGTGATTTTTTTTGTAAAAACAGAACAATTACAAATCGGCAAGGGGTGTTGAGCACTCGCAATGAAAACTATCATTACATCCAACAAACACAACAGGAAAAGTCGTGACTTTGGATGTCATTCTAGAGTGAGCATTTACCCAGCAAACTGTCGGTTGATGACTCGGCGTTGTTTGATTAAATTTAAAGTCTTGCCACACGACTCAATAATGGAGAGAAAACGGACAACATACTTTAAGTCAAATCGTGACACTAACGCTAAGCGCAAACTTAAATTATCGACGGTGTGCTAAACCTGGCATTAAACTAAGATATTTGTTGGCGTTTTGAGCTCAATTGATTGCTGAAAAATCACCCGATAGGTTGATAAAAACGCATTTAAGCCAGTGAATTGCTTTAGTCCTTACCTCGTTAGCGTGCTCTCGACCTGCAGCGTGGCAAAAGCCATCCAAAGGGAAGGGTTACTGCGCATGCGCTTAATCAACTCTGCTACGTCGACAATAGGCGTAACCACGCCCATATTGTAGAATAGTCGTGAGTTTTGTGGTCTTGATGCTAAAAAACAGTACGTATTAGTAAACCAATTTCACCAAATATTGAGTAACATTTGACTTAGTATTTTACATCAACTCTCCATTATTCCAAGCCATCTGACTCCATTAAAAGTTTAAAATTTGACACGCAAAGAATGCTACATTGTATTGTATACAATAACTCAGTGGTGGACCATCAGGTCCTGCAAGGCCTTCTCTGTTGGTCTAAAATAGTATCTGAAACACAGGCTGATGTTCATTATATTTTGCCCATGAATATTTATGATGACCATGTATAGTGAGGCTTTTTTCTTGCAAAAATGACCATGTATAGTAAGGCTTTTTTTGGTTGCAAAAATGACCATGTAGAGTAAGGCTTTTTTCTTGCAAAAATGACCATGTATAGTAAGGCTTTTTTTCTTGCAAAAATGAACATATATAGTAAGCCTTTTTTCTTGCAAAAATGAACATGTATAGTAAGGCTTTTTCTTGCAAAAATGACCATGTATAGTAAGGATTTTTCTTGCAAAAATGACCATGTATAGTGAAGACTATGACATATTTTAACCATATAATCTAATGAAGACTATGACAAATTTTAACCATATAATCTAATGAAGACTATGACAAATTTTAACTATATAATCTAATGAAGACTGTGACATATTTTACTCATATATTTTATTACAGCTACTTCATCTTTATATATCATTATTGTATGATTAAACACTTGTTTTTAACTCAATTAAATAAATAAAATAAAATCAGACTTAGGCTTGTCATCATCATTGACTAGACAAAAGCCTAATTGTCATCATACCCAGCTGCGTATGACGAAATTGAAAGTGCTTCTCTACAAAAAGCACTTTTCCCAGGCAAGAGCCCAACCAAGTGATAGTTTCAGACTTGCTGGCACTCTGCCGTGATGGATACATCGCATCACCTCCCGAGCTCAACCAAATCCCGGCGACTGCGAAAAGGTTTGCCTCACCGATGCCAACAAAGAATAAAATTGATCACTTACCTCCCACTCTCTGCTTACTTACCTTCAGTCAGCCAGCAGGAGGCAGATCACCGCCCAACGTCCTTCATGTTTCCTCACCCCGAAGTTGTTACACAGAGGGGATTGTGTGTCGTGCTACTGCAAATTCAGAGTCCTGATGGCTGTGGGAAAGAAGCTGTCCTTAAGCCTCTTTGTCCGTGCTTTGTGAGACCGGTAGCGCCTGCCAGAGGGAAGCAGCTGGAACAGGTTGTGACCAGGGTGGTCCGGGTCCCCAACAATGTTCCCGTACCTCTGCTGAGGTAACGAGGGCTGGCAATATCTTCCAGTGAGGGCAGAGAGCAGCCGACGATCCTCTGGGCAGTGTTAATCACTCTCTGCATGGCCTTTTTGTCTGCTGCCATGCTTCCAGCGTACCACACTGTGATGCCGTATGCCAGGATGCTCTCCACAGTGGCTTTATAGAAAGTTACCAAAAGCTTAGTGTCCAAGTTGTTCCTCCTGAGTACCCTCAGGAAATGGAGTCGTTTCTGGGCCTTCTTCACTACTGCCGTGGTGTTTGTGGACCCGGAAGCAGCGCAACAAGGGGAAAAGCAATGAAAGGAAGCTGACAGACAATTGGAATTTAATAAGTATTCACGGACAAAATATAATTAACATCACTCTGTGAATCAGATATATATTTTTAGGCAAACAGAGAAAGCCTTGCATGCCCTGGCGGTCCACCACTAAAAAAAATCTACTTCCAATTAGATTTTAACAATAAAAATCCGAGACATTAATTGTTCAGGTGAAATTAAAGTCTTATCAGTCAACTAAATTTGAATGCTTGTCTTCATCAGGCTTCACATATTTGTCCGCAGCTGGTAATCTAATAAATCAAAACAAAGAAAAACATGTTAATTATAAATATTGGCTTAATATTTTACACAGAGCATTACATTTTCGGGATATTTTTCAAATACTAAATATACACTAAATATACCGTGATTGCCATTCTCTTACTTCAAATAGTTGTTTTTAAAATATGATAGGCAGTCTACATTTTGCATGTCTACCAAATAAGGTTGTCAGTGAGCTTATTCCGTATTGGAAAAACAAATGCCAATAAAATGAATAAAATGATCAATTACCTCCACTTTGAGTAATGTAGCGAACCCATGGCAATGCCTGGTATCCACTTTTTTCTATAATCTTCATGTATCGCACCTGTTAAAAACATGTTTAGACATCTGTAACAGGAGCAACATTTTCAAACTATTTCATTTTAACATGACATGAACATACATCCACACACAAAAATGGTAGATCCTCGAATTAACAAGGCATCAAGGTAGTTCAAGACATTTAAAAAGGCAGTAGAAAAGTATTCCTACCTGTATTCCTGACACTGTGAAATAAGGTATTTCAAATTTGACAGTAATGGGAGGTTTTCCCTCGAGCTCATTGTTCTCCACACTTGGCAGACCAAAGTGAGCCCTCATTAGAAACTCCTTTCCTCCCTACATGGTTAAAAATACAGTAAATTCAATGTTTGGCAAAATCCTCTTGCTTCAAAATGTTTCTCCAACAATTGTGCTTCAACCCCATGTGGTGATGTTTTTTTTTCCAAGTTATCTAAATGTATCAAAATCAGTCTATAGAGTTGAAAATGGCTTGCTGTTTTTGACCATTTAGTTTTAAAGGTTAATCAGAAAGTTTTCATGAAAAAAAAACATGAGATGGGGATGCATAAAATTTTGCCTCACATGTATATAAAAAACATACCATTTATACCATAAATTTGAAAGGCAGACAGAATGTTTCTTACTGGAAAAGATCTGATGGTCCACACCACCAGGTCCTTCTCCGGTACATATTTGGCATTACCCGTACTGGTTTTAAACTTGGGCGAGTCGGCGTCACTGGGTACAGGAATCCTCACCTCCACGTTGTTGGCCACAGATTGTTTTTTGAACTGGCCCTTTGCCTACATTATTACAAAATGATATAGCCATTGAACATGGAAAAACCAAAGCTTTTTATTGTAAGATTAGTTAATGTGTTTGTTTGCTATGTATACCTTAACCATAATTTCCACTCTGCTGTGAGAGAACTTCTCTATTATTGATTCAATCCATATCAGCGGCTTTACCTGCGACACAAAACATGCATGATTGAATCGATATGGGGGTCATTCATACAATAGAGAGAAGACCTAAGTGTACACAAGTTTACGACTAACATGGGTATTTATGCGGTATGACATCAGCTCCGACTCCCCATCTGGAGGAATAAAAGAAATTGTGCGGTCATTCTCAAAGCGTGACAGACGCACACACTGGTGGAACTTCACATCTTCCATCACCACCGTCTTCCCTTTGTCACCTGAAAAGACAACCAAACTGTCTATTAATTTGCAATGAGTAACTCACAAAATCAGTCACGATGTACGTACGCCCGGTAAGAGCGAAGAGCACCCTATCGTTAAGGCCGAGTCGCAGTTCGGGCATCCCTGACAACATGGTCTTTAGTTTGATGCTGCCCACGATGTCGCTGCTCATCACACTGCCGTTTGCATTCACCTGATTAAGCAAATTTGGCATCTAGTGAGTAATTGCAACCAGAAATCAATCACAAGACCACCATATCATGATTTTCCTAAGGATGTATTTATTTAACCAATTTAAATTGTACCCTCCCTACTGCCCATAGTTAGCTGGGTTAAGCTCCAGCATCCCCGTGACCCTTGGTACAGATGATTAATGAATGAAGATGTGCCATCTCATCTTATTTTCTGAACCGCTTTATCCTCATTAGGGTCGCGGGCGGTGCTAGAGCCAATCCCAGCTGTCTCCGGGCCAGAGGCGGGGGACACCCTGAATGGGTGGCCAGCCAATCAGAGGGAACAAGGAGACAGACAACCATTCACGCTCACACTCATACCTAGGGGCAATTTAGAGTGTCCAATCAGCCAACCATGCATGTTTTTGGAATGTGGGAGGAAACCGAAGTACCCGGAGGAAATCCACACAAAGTCCACACAGGTAAACCAACCTGGACTTGAACCCAGGACCCCAGAGCTGTGAGACCGACGCACTAACCACTCGCTCCACCAGGCCGTATTTACTCTAAATACTGTAAATATAGTTGCATTCTCATACAATATATCCTCAATTGTCATTTTCTTTGGTCAAAGGGTTTGGTATGTTGAAATAGAAACTTACCAAAACATTGATGGATTCAATGACATCAATAAAGACCTCATTCTTCTTGTGTTTGATGCCCTCAGACCTCCAGGAAACAGCATTGGTGACTGTGGTTGGCACTTTTGACTTTGCCACCTCAAGTTTAGCACCCTCCTGTGTAATGTATCTACATAAAAAGACACGATGAAGCACTGCACTTGTACAGCAAACAGAATCTATAGACTATAGATTATTTGTGTATACTATATATATGTCTTAGCCTCACTCCTGAAGGATCTTGCTGTCAGTGGTCTGAGGGAATCCAAAGTCCATCAGCTCGTCCAGCAACTCATACACGACCACAAAGTTGTCCTGAATGCTCTCCTCCTCCAGTTCCTTGAAATACTCCGTAAATACCTGTGACACCCACAAATTGGTTCGACTACATGTCACTTTATTTTGGGATAGAGTTGCAATGTAAACAGAAGCACAACATTAAAAAGACACATACTGACCTCAACGAGTTTGTAGAGGAAGGAATACACAAGCGAGGCATTGGAGTTCTTGTTAGTGGTGGCCACCACTGCAGGAATATCAAGTTAAGTACCTTTGGAAACTACCACAATCACAGCAAAAGCATCTTTGAAAAATACATTACATTACATACAAAAAGGTGCAAGTTTACATTTACATTTAAACTCAATTTATGCAAGAGGAAATGTCATATTTTTGTACTCTCAGATCACCAAATGTATTCCGTAATTGGATGTCACAGTGAAGTTATGGGTGTACTTGGGTGTATTTTACTCATCCAAATTGAGAACTTCTGTAGTTTTGGTGGAACAAAAAGCAAGTGAAGGATACAGTAGAGGTTGCTGTGTTTGATCCACATGAAGTGAACGTTGCCATGCGACATCACAGGACACATGAGACCCTCCTCTTCATGTTGCATGAGGAGAGGCATGAAGTGGTCAATTTCCACCATGTCCACATCGCCCTTATAGTTACGACATATCAATACCTGGACAGAGAAGATGGTTTAGTGCTACAAATGTGGATAATCAACAAGATATATGGTACCTTATAGTATGTATCGTGAGCATTCATAAATCCATATAACCTAATTGCTCTATTATGAGAATCAATGTAGCACATTAACCCTAATTTAATACATTGTTGACTATGCCTCTAGTTGGCGTCGTTTGCAAAAAAGATTAAAAAAACATTTTTCTGCCTGCACCAACTCCTGTGACCGGCTCAGATGATGGATAAATTGTTAAATTAAAGAAGTCAAATGACATGTTAACTTTCTTTGTATTTGTACTGCTTTGAAAATGAGGTTTTAATGGCAATTAAAAATGCTTTGGGGGAAACCTGCACAGTGCAACCTGTACTAAATGTATTTCCCTTAAAACACTTCATTTTATTTAAGGAGCACTGACTTTATATTTGTTAAAATCGGATAATATTTGACAACCACTTGGCTAAGAGATTTATCTACTGCAGGCGTTCTCCACAGACACCTTTCCTAAACCCGGAAGTACCGATTTAACACATTAACAGACAATTTATTAATTTTTAACATCACTATTAATGTTTAACAGTTAGAGCGCCAATGAAAGCCAAAAACTTATCATTTTAACCAGGGTTATTTGGTCATGCTGGCCGCTTGTGTTAAATAACAAAAACAAACTCTATCAATGAATTGATCTTACCTTCCCCTTGAGGTCCAACACAAACACTGCGGAGAGGGACATAGTTCACGCACACGCAAAAAACAGTTAAGTTTCCAAACCGAGTCAACAACTCTTATAAAAATCTGTATTAAAGCTTTAAAAACATCCACTTCGAACAATTCCTCAACGCTCGTCGTGTGTTCCAGTGCACAACTTCCCCAGAATGCGTCGTTACGTCGTCGTATCCAGGTAAAACATTGATAGCAGCACACCTGGGCCCGGAACAAAAGTGCATTTCTCAAAATGACCACTTAGTGGCGCTACAATTATACACAGAGTCGTAAGGAATTGCAGTGACTACTTTATGAACATGTAAAAGTAGAAGACTTGGTTTTTAATTTCATTTCAAACTGAAAAAAATTGAAAATACTATTTGTTCTATATTTAACCTAGACTGATTAAAGGCCTATGGATTATATCGTGCAATTAACACATTAATTTACTTGTAGTGGTAGAAATTTCATGCTTACACCACAGTATATAACAAAAAAGGCATATCCAATTTTTGGAAATGTAAATTTGGTCATTTAACTAGGAACTGAATTTCATATTTTGTGATGGAGACCATAGAACGTCCTCTAAATTATCCCTGACCATTCATATTCAACACCTGTTGTCCTTGTCCAGGTGGCGGGGTGCTGGAGCCTATCACTAGACATTCACAGCACCAAGTACACAAGTACCAAGTGGGAATTGAAGCCACGCTCCCTGTACCAAAGTCATATGCCAGACCAGTCAATAAAAGCAATGGAGCTGGGGCGATACAGCAATGTTGTTCATGAACAAATACAATTGATGTGCAGTGGAAAATATGTAAAAGTTCAAGATGATAGTCAAAGAAGCCATTGTTGAATGGCATTTGGGCGAGACAAGGTGAGTAAGGCTGATGCATCACGGTGACACCGTTGTGAGTTTACAATTCATTGAAAACAGCAGATTAAACTGCATCCCCTGGCATTTAGTCCCACCTTGGTGGGAAATTATGCAGCCATCACACTTTTAATGATATGTATAGTTGGTTATGATAGAATGCAAATATTCTCAATTGCATCTGGATTCGTTGCCAAGACGACTTTGAATATATCAGCTTTTTAAACGGGCTTGGGCACTGCATTGGCCAATCCCGGTCACGGTGATTCAGTGGCGTGAGATGAAACTCCGCCCTTTCGTGCAAGGAGCCAGCCAATGGGAAGGTGCGAATGGCATGAGGTGAGTTGTAGGCGGGCAGAGCAGGTGCGGTCTCAGGTGAACCTTCTCGTTCTCTCACAATATCAACAAGGCAATTTGCATTCTCATTAAAGCATATTCAAATAGAACCCATGTTGCATCATGCAAATGCTCTTAAATTATACACGATGCCATCCATGGTTAACTTTCAAATAAAAGCACATTTGTAGAAAATAAAAGTACCTGTCGATCAAATCTCGAGTAAAAATCGGTTGTGGAATGTGAATACCAAAGCTGGACAGACCACATTGCACACGTGCATGGAGCATTCATACTAGTGTAAAACAATGACCTTTATCTTACATTGCCTAACTATATTATAAAAACCCCAAAAGGAATAAGTGGTGACTTGGCATGAAAAAAAATGTTTAATTACACAGAAGACTCCAAAAGAACTTGTGAATACGTTAAATAAGAGCTGCACAATGTGACTATACAAAGTCAAGATGTATAAAGTAAGCCAAAGGTATTCATTTTGGACACATTTTAATTTAATTTACACTTTTGAAGTTCTGGCTGGATTTGAATCCATAACACAAACTGTACAGTGTACAGTGGTACCTCGTCATACGACCGCTCGTCATACAAAATGCTCGTCTTACGGGGGAATTTCGATCGAATAATTCGCCCGTGATGCGGTCAAAAATTTGTGATGCGACCAAGCCAGGTAGCCATAGCACTGTCTTTTTTTTTGCATCTCTTTCGTGTACAAAATCTTTCTACGAGCACTGGGCAGACTTTGCATTTCCATACCCGTTTTTCCCCACACTTTGGTCTACATTTACATACCATACATTAATTTGTTTTCCATTCATTTCAATGGGAAACGTCCGCTCGAGTTACGAGAATCTTGTCATACGATCTCAGTCTCGGAACGGATTACGCTCGTATGTCGAGGTACCACCCTATCACTGAAATGCCATAGTATTTTAATAAAGGAATACGTAAATGAAATCGATATTTTCCACAGCTTTGTTTCCTTTACTAAAAAGTAGCAAATAAAAAAATCAACTTAAATCAAAGTGTGTCCAGTTATGCATCAATTTTGGCTTTTACAGCAACACCACACCAATCAAAAACTTCACCAGTTTTCAATCCATTAATAAATTTCTTTAGTATTCAACCTAAAATAAATTAACGTTGGAATTTACAATATTCCCTGATTCAGTGCACACAGAAAAGGCAGCAGACAGTGTCATACAAAATATTTCACATCTTCATTTGAAACACCTTCATTTTTGGTTGACAGTAATTTTAACAGCATTAGCATTTGGAGTGTGTCGCATAACCGCTCCTGTGTCTTCATTAAAAGAAAATATGTCCCAAAGTAATGATGCCAAAATGTGGGCTCGCGATACAATATTAATAGCATAAGTATCGATATTAGCAAACCTGGTCGCCACTGCAGTCGTGTTTGTGCCCTAACGCGGGTTTACCTACCAGACATGTGCTGTCATGGATTTTACATTGCTGCTTACAGTTATGGAGGATATAAATTTTTAAAATAACGCATTTAGGTGTTTCATTTACGTTGTAGTTTTTTTAAAATGGTATCAAGCAGTGAGAACATTAAAATAACATTAACTCTTCAAAAGAAAATACACTTCACTTTTTACCTAAGGTACGCAATTAAAATTGCACATCTTTTGTAACGTTTGGGGGAAAAAAATCTCCCAGTTGCCATCATCAAGTAGGTTAATGAGCATTAACGACAGAAAAGTGTTTGAAAGGCACAGTTGTGTTTCAGAAAGACACTTGATTGAAGTGGCTTTTGGATTACTCTTCATGAACCATTGAATAGCCCAACGATTCTCTGTATAGATACAGTAGCACAAGGCACCAGCCTAAAAATAAATAACTTTTGAAAAAGCTGCAAAAGGCTTTGGTAACATTCAGAGACATAAGAAAAGCAGTGCAAGTGTAAGAGCTTCATCCTCTGAATTATTTAACACTCTTCCCCGCCCCCTTCCCAACTCTCCTTGCCCACCAAAACCAGACACGAATCTGGTTCTTCTTTGGATGACGCTATAAAGTCACAAACAATTAACAAGGTATGTCAGGAAAACAAAAATAAATAACTTGTTATAAAAACAAAAACAATCTTTGGCATATTAAGGTTATGCAATGTCTTCACCACCATCCATATCCATCATTTGCCCCTGCAAAAAGAAAAAAAAACACCCAGAATGACTAATTGAACTAAAAAAAATGCAGTCTGCATCTAAATTAAGGTCTATGAGTACAGAGGGGGAGGTCAAACGAAAGCTATTTATAATCGTGAATGTCAAACCATTCTTTTTGTGCTGGCGTCAAATATTTCTAATGACTGATAGGTTGTCCGATAGAAAATGTGTTCCTTGTCTAACTTGTTTCAGCCAGATCACGCACTTTGTTACGCGCATGAAACTAACAAAAGCAATCCATCTGAAATTAAGTAAGGGTTACCTGAAGATGGATGTTGCCTTCAGAATTACAGGAGATTTGCACTTGATCATCTGTTATCTCCAAAAACCGTGTGCGGTCTTTTGGTCGCCGGTCTTTTGGTCGCCCGGACCCAAACAACGGGCGACCAAAAGACCGGCGACAAAACAAGGTAAAACAACACGGTCTACGCATCAATAAAAGCCAACAATGGCCATGAGCAGTTTCACTGAGCGGACGTGTGTGTATAAGAGTTTGTATGTACATGCGTTGTCCCTTTAAGAAGCTACGTCAGTCAGGGTCTTAACAAGTTCTCCAACAAAACACAATAAAAGTACGGGAAATTTGGAGCTTTTCTTTAGCCTAACAATTACTAGGGCATTAAGTATGACTAAATAATAATTCGCAGTTTGTATTTAGGGAATTTGAGCAACGATTTAAATGGTAATTATCAATAAAAGACCGGCGACCAAAAGACAGAGTACCCCAAAAACAATCCCCTCTGAAATTAAGTAAGGCTTACCTGAAGATGGATGTAGCCTTCAGCATTACTGTGGATTTGCACTTGATCATCTGTGGTCTTCTGATACACAGGGTTGATAAAGTGCATGGTGTTGGTGTTGTTCGTTCGCCATTGCCTCCATACCAACACTGCCCCAAACACCAAAAAGGTCATAACCACTGCAGAGGAAAAGACGGAAGCGAGGTTTAAATTTGTGAGGCAGGAAAAGGCAAGCGTTCTTGTAGAATATTATATTACCCATGGGAATTGCAATGTAGAGAGCCGTCGTGTGGGATGATGCATCCTGTGTGTTGCCTGAAAAAGAAGTGTCAGATTCAAAATTTGGCCCAGAAGATCACAATAAAGTCCTTTTGGGTGTTTTCTTTTCCATGAGTTTAGCTGGGGACTGGTTTTGGCGTTTGTACCTAGAGATGGAGCTGGGGGCTGCAGTCTGGGGGAGAGATTGAGCTCCTGAGAAAGGATGCTCGATGTCGTCGCGGCAATTTTGGACACGCATTCCCTCATGTCGGGCGCCATGTCCATGTGATCGGGGCAGGCGCATGTGTATTTTGGAGAATGCTGGTTGATGACGGGAGCAGGAAGGCACAGGTACTCGCAGCCTCCGTTCAAAAGGTTCCCCTCTGTGCACCAGTTTGTACCTATAAGCAGGAGAAAAGTGTAAACGATAGCTTTTTTGCTTGGTCTGCTGTAACCTTGAAATTTGGTTGACTTTGATATACCATTGGGTTGCTTGAGGATGTGATAAACCACGATATCCTCTGGATGGTTCAGGTGGTTTGCCAACTCCTTGATGTCCTCTCCTGTCCTACGGTCAGCGCTGAAAACAGCCCTTTTGCGCATGTCTGTCCAAAACACTCTGTCCTGGTTAAACAACAAAAACACAGATATTTAAGAAAATTGAGAATGTATTTAACCAACCCAGATGCTAAAAAGTTGATATTTTAGAGGTTCAATGCTCAAATAAATGACTGGTAACGTTTACACGTGTTTTTTTGTTACCCGTTTCCCCCCCTGAAAGTGTTTTGACTTTGCTTAAAGTTGCCTAAACATGTATTTAAGATCTTTTTTCCCCTAGAAAACCCCCTTCCATTCATAAAAAGTTGAACAAAACATAAGGGCTAAACAGTATATAAAATCCAAGAGTTTTTAATCTAGACTTTACTTCAAATCAATTACTCAAGAGGCGATACGATTCTGAATTTGACGCACTGGTGGGGCAAACTTCTCACAAAAATCCATTGCGATCCTTTTTTTTTTTTTTTTTTTTTTTAACAAGCAATGGATGATAACAGCCCGGGCTTGTCAATTTAAATTCAACTAACTCAAAATCAACAAAAATATTTGCAAAAAAGGAAGAAAGTACACCAGAGAAGGAGCTGCCTTTAGTAAACATAAAGAGACTTGCCTGGCAGGCACAATGATGCTTGAGTAACTTCATCACTAACCTCAAACACAGCCAGAGAGAGCGGATGTTCAAGTTTTTCTTCACTGTGAATGTGGGTGGTACGAGTCCCTCCATTGATATCCACACTGGACAGCATTTGTATCTTGGCGTCCACCCAGTAGATCCGCTGGTTGACACCGTCTGGCCAAGATCAGTAAATATGACTCATTATTGCACTGTAGTTATTTCCTTATCTTGTCTGTGTCCAAGTTAAGATGCTGATTGTCAGATCGGGACATCACTAATCACATTTATTTTTAGGGGACAGTATCGCATTTGGTCACAAGATTGGCACTGTACCGGTAATCATGGTCTTTTAGAACCACTAGGCTAACATGTCCGTTGAGTGGGGCTAGATAACTTTAGAAACTAATGACAGCAACAGATGCCGTACTATCGTTAACAAAAAAATTGACTTTAATACAAACAAAGTGACTTATCATTTACTGGTTACATTATTTTTACTGGTCTAAAACTCTCAGTATCATCTAAAAAAAAAATCAAGATTGGATCGGAAATCAAAAAGTCAGTCTTACCGATTGTTATTCCAGTGGGCCATATAATGTTGTCGGTTACCAAGGCGACACGGTCAGCTCCGTTCAAACCACTCCTTTCTATTTTGGCATCCATGCCACAATCCGTCCAGTACATGAAACTGACAAAAGTAGATTGGTTGGTTATTTTCCTACTACTCTTCACCCACTTCAAATGGACTGGACATCTGTCCTTGTCATTGGAAGCCAATGAGTTAAGCACTTAAGTCTTATTTTGACTTTGGCTGCCTGGCCAATAGTGAAATTAGATTAACACTTGTGTTTTGCAATTCTTTTGTTTTATTTTACATAGAAAAAGACTGGGTTGTGGATCATTGAAAATGTAATCTACTGAATTCACCAAAGGACCCCCTTAAGTGATAGTTTAAACTAAACTCACTTATTCACAGGATCCACTGTTATGGCTTTTGGTTCCTTAACATTGTCTGCAATTAGTGTCTTCCTCTTTTTGCCATCCATCGTCGCCACGGAGATGGTCTTCAAAGTACTGTCCGTCCAGTAGATGTTGCCATGAACCCAGTCAACAGCGAGGTCGTCCGGGGACTCAATCCCATCGCCGATCACCACGGTGTGCGCAGAGGATTGGTCAGCCTTGTCCAACTCGGAGCTATGAAGGGGAAGAGTCACATATATATGGACTGACTTTAAGACAGTTTCATGAGACCATGTTATCATGCAGATAATGGAAAAAAAATCATTGAATATATTGGAACATCTAATTTATGGGACAATAGCAATCCTAAAACAACACAAGTATTTGACTTGTAGCACCATCAACAGCAGCAAAAGTGTAGGACCATTTGTAAACAGGTAGAATCATTATGTTTCCAACCTGTAGATTGTCTTGAAGAAACGGTCCGACCAGAAGATTATCTTGTTGTGAATGTCTATGTCTAGAGCCACAGTCTCCTTTAAGTTCTCTATCACATGCACGTAGTTGCTGCGATCAACAGTCAACTTCCTCACGTCGTGTTTATTGGCAAAGTAAAGTTCTGGCGTACTGCCTGCAGGAGGTAACGGAGATCAAGTTGACAATCTGATCTCCATTTTGGTCATTTAAGAGGCAGTGTTTGCTTAGCTCTCATTGACATTTCCAACTTTACTCCCACATTTCCTACCACTCACCTTCACAGCGTTTGTCTTCAATCAACGTGTATCCAGCAGGGCAGGAGCAGGAGTGGCCGATCTTGAGATGAATACAAATATGGGAGCACCCACCATTCCCAACCATACACTCATTGACATCTGTGGAGACCCACACGAACACAGGAATTAACATTTGTGTACACACTCATGATTGTCTTCTTTTCTTCTCTCAAAGTTAGTGTTTCGCCTCATAACAACTACTTTTCTGAAACTACTTAGTAGACTCTGTCAACTTCACATTTTCCAGTGTATGAGCAATAATGTGTGGGGAAAAAAGCCAAGACCTACCGCACGGTTCGACCAGTTCATCTGAATGGTCTCGACAGTCTTGCTGCTTGTCGCAGACCTTGATCATGCTGATGCACTCCCCACTACCACACTTGAACATAGTGGGACCATCGCATGTATTTCCTAGTGAGAACAGGAAAAGTATAAAAGCAGAAGTCATTTAAAAAAAAAAAAAAAATGTTGTACATTTTCACATGTGGGTCAAAGTAAATTATTCCTAGTAAAAAAATTCTGAATAAATCGTTTCAAAATATTTTTATATAATGGAAAAGTTAATTTATTATTTAAATATATAATTTTGATTGATTACTCCTGCCAACTACATTTGATAAAAGCCCCAAATTGAAGAATGAATTTGTTTTTCTTATATTTAAAATTAAGATTGGCCTTTTGACAAGAATTCCCCACGTTTAAAAAAATCTGTGTAATTCATTGTGTGTGTGTCCACTATCTGTCTATATAATACATTAACTTGTATTCATTGAAATGCACCCAAAAATGGAAATTTATCAACTGAAGATTTTATAATACATTTAGCATCTTTACCTATCCTTTATACTTTACCAAAACAATCAACTGCAATTAAATTCAATTGCATCAAAATCCATTAGTCAATGCAAACGGCCTATGAACTGCTGGTAAATGGTGGGAAATTCTATTTCATGAAAATGTTGCTGCTTCCAAAATGTTTGTCAACAATGAGAAACAAAATCAATAAAATAATCACTTGTTTCACAGTCGATCTCATCGCTGCCATCGGGGCAGTCGTGCACTTGGTTGCACTGAAGGCTGCCGTGGATACAACTGTCATCAGCGCACTGGAACTCATCCGGGCGACAGGGAGCGTGAGCTGGCTTAGCCGTAATTCGCGTCAAAACACTCGACACACTGCAGTTTTCTTCGTCCGACTTATCGTAGCAGTCAAAGCCACCATCGCAGTGCCATCGCAAGTAAATGCATTGGCCATTGGCGCACTGGAACTTATTGTCTGGACAATGCCGCACAACCTTGATGCCACAATCGTGCTCATCACTGCCGTCTGGACAGTCCTCCGCACCGTCGCAGTTCCAGTAACGAGGCACGCACGATGAGTCATTACACTGGAATTGTCCGGGGTTGCAGGTCGGGGTCGGGCAGTTGGCCTCGTCAGAGCCGTCTGGGCAGTCTTCTTCGTAGTCACACGTCCATGACACGGAAATGCACTCACCACCCCTTGCACATCGAAACTGGTCAGCTCTGCACTGCTTTGAACCTGTTATTGAGTGAAATGCCTGAATGAATATCTGGCCTCTGCTACATGAAAAATTCTGTGTCTACCATGTAGAGAATGAAATTCAGTGATTTACTATGACAGTTTTACAAACGCTGATGAGGTTGTATGTGTTCAACACTTGCAATGTAGACAACGTACCACAGTTTTTTTCATCAGCGCCATTTCGACAGTCCGCTGTGCCGTCGCAGTGCATCGTCAGTGGCACACAAGTATTCTGGGGGGGGCCGCAGTCAAACTCTTGCTCATAACAGCTTCTGAACTCTAAGGATGCAGACACCAAGTATGAATAGACTCACTAAAAAGCATTTCGATTTACCAAATATACATAAGGAAATGAAGGCAGCAAATTAAACTGATATACATTTTTTTTAAATACAGAAAATCGTTAAAAATGAGAAAATGTGTTTTTCATACATTTTTCCCAAAAATGTATTTTCAATTTTGTAAAATGTTAAATATAATTTAACTTTAGTTTTTTTGTTGCATTTTTCAGAGTCTTTTTTTTTTTTAATATGATTATTAACTCATATTCCCCCAATGATTTCTGATGTAAATTTGATAACTCAGCTGGCATTGACGGCAATAGACTACCAATACAATTGGATTGGATTCCATTAATAATATCTGTTTCTTACCTCAAAATAAAAATAAACATTTCTTGCAAAAGATGTTCAAAGTCATAATTCTCACTTAATTTTATTCTCCTAAGACTTCCATTGTTTAGTTACATCTTTGTAAAATCTTGCAACAAAACAATATTTCACTCCCAAAATCACAGAATATGGAATGTCTTAAAAGTAATTGTATTTAACATAATAAATGGTATTTGTATAATTGTTTAAAAAAAAAGATGTTTATCCAATGTTTGCCCCAGGTATCCACAATCAGAAATTTGGATTTAAACCATTTATATTGGTAATTAAACCCTTTTTTTCCAAAAATAACTAATTTAATTCCTTTTCAAAGACACTTTCAAACACTGCAAAAAGTTGTACACAAATGGAAAAAAAAACCTACTGCAGTTTTCTGGCAGTTCATCAGTTCCATCGCCGCAGTCATCGCGGCCGTCGCACACCCACTTGATCGTGACGCAGCGGCCATTGGCACAAGTCAGATGATTGTCGCTACATTCGTATGCTGCACAGGTGAATGACAAAAAGGTTAAGTTCAAGGACGGCAACATAATTATTCAAAGCATGGAGTAGTGCGAGTTTGTGTCAAAAATATACCGAAAACCGGCTTGAAGCCATAACTATATTTAGATAACAGGATAGTGTGAAAACTAATTTGGAAGGTTTGGCTTCCTCAAAATGATCACATAAATGTGGAATTTGAATAAGCAACCTACCATGTTACTGCCTAAATTTTATTTAGTTTCTTCAATAAAGCTGTACAGAAATGATGATGGGCAATTGTCCCAACCTGGGAAAATTACTTTGGCATATCGAGAGGTTCGATTTTGTGCACTTGACAATTAGCCTTGCTGGTTAAACTCCTCCCCACGTAGCTCACGTCGGCCTCCTGCTAAAATTACTTCTATGGACGATGTGTGTATGTGACGCTTGAATTTGGAATCAAGACTTCTTTCTGCTTTCTGCTACTTCTTTTTTGGAACCATTCAGCCATGCCTATGCGGTCATACACATGCGACTAGCTGTTACAATACGCAGCAGAAGGAGCAACACCTCAATACCGCTGGACATTTGGAGCTGGACAAAAGTGCCGGGAGAAGAAGCGACGCTTCAGACCAACCATTCCATCATGGGATAAGATGGAAGAGCTGTCGGCGCTTACCAGGCCGGAAACGGAGTCGAGGGCTTCTACTCTGCTACTGTTGTCTTCAGCTCCAGACTACTGAGGAACTGTGCGGATAAGCTTGGAAGAGTGACTCTGCATATTCTCTACCTCGGTCCCAGTCTGCAGAAGTTCTCCATCTTCCTGTGTGTGGTTCCAGTTTTATCCCAACTTTACAACGTCTTTTTCTTGAGTCTGTATCCGTTTTTGCTACCGCAACCAAGATGGCACCGTTCAAGTGGCAGCGGCTCCGTCCACTCTTGTTCGTTTTGTGTTTTTGCAGCTTTTTTGTCTTAATAATTTGATTTGGTGATTCTTAATGATCCCATTTACTTTGCTTTGCTTTGTACTTTGTGCGTTTGCCTTGTGCTTTTTGCTATGTTGTTCTGTGGCCTTTGTGACTGTACTGTCTAACTTGTAACTATGTAGTTTTTTTTCTGTATCTGCATTACCCCCCTTCTTGCTACTGTCACAATGAACTTTACCGAATACGGGATGAATAAAGTTATCCAATCCAACATTGTCCCCAAGGTAACCGGAAAGCAGGAAGCATTGGCTCCCTGACCCATAACCTGCTTTTATAAACACTAATCATATCCTTAAAATTCCATCAACAGCCCTTTTCTCTGCTTTGAACCACAAACCACCATCTAACAAGGATGTGACACAGAAGCCAAGCGGGAAGCATTTCAGCATTTACAGGCATTTCAGCATTTATAGGAATAGGTTTCCAAAGTGAGTGCAGATGGTCTCTTCAAGTGCACCGGCAATTAGACCACAACATTTGCATTAACTCTGAAACACAGTCTGACTTTCCTCTGAAAAGACAGACACTACTGTCAAACACATGAAAGGGAACGAGATTGTTTCCCCATCACTAACCATCACAGCCTCTTGAACCAGGTCAAGAACCATAAAATGACGCACAATGTTTATAAAGGACCTACTCAGCCTTGTGGTCCTCTGCGTACGAATAAGAAACAGATGCACCTCTGACTATCTCTCTGACTAACTCCTTAAGATTATGTTGACAGTACAGTGTTAACAGAAGTTGCTGGGGCAACCCAGAATCTCTTATCCAAGAGCTATATCTTGTGTTCGCAAAAATGTCAGTGCTTATATCTGTGTTTTTATGTACTATGTACAATCTTAACAGATATGGCCAACAAATTGGGATACAGCACCTCCAAAGTTTTGAGCATGTTTACCTGATAAGAACTTAAAAATTCTGTTAGTTTATTCTTTCATTCCTTTGTCTAAAAGCTCAAAGCACTTTTTCAGAGTAGAAGCATAGCAAATATAATTTTACACCATTTTTTAGATTTGAAATTGGACATTTTTTAAGATTTTAAAGGCTAGGCAAGTCAGCAACCACCCCAATACAAATAAGTAAGTAACTACCTCTTTGATTATTAGTGATTTAGTGAGCTTTTGAATTGTGCCAATTGACCTTTACTCATTTATTTGATGTTCTTCCTCAGCAAAACAGCATCAAAACACAACTTTACTAGACAACATATGATGGCTCTATTACAAGAGTGCCTGTATTATAAAACACACTTAAAACCTAAAACACAAACATTTCCGTGAGACATTTGGCTGCAAATTGTAATCTCTATTAATAATAACGCAGCAGGGCCATTTATAGTTCCGCTATCGGAAGCCAGGAAACGGCTGGCGATCTTTTTATTTCCTTTAACAACTTCAAAGTGAGAGAATAAAGAATAAATATAGTTGCGCTTATTAACGGAGCAGAAAAATAGCAGAAATACGTATTTGAAGAATTAAAAACAAGCAGTGATGACAACGCTCTCTCACCTGCATACCCGGAGACATTGATTATCAGCATCAGCAGGAGGCACGTGCACAATCGACACATGTCTGACATGCACTGTAAAATTGTTTTTTACGCCGAACAGAAAAGATGTATCCGCTGTTAAAACGAGCTTTGGGTGAAGCCACACTGCAGCGATGCGTTTAAATGTGTGGACAACACGCAAGTGGAAGTGACCAAGACGAGAAAACCCGCTTTGACGCTGTCATGTTGGCCGATATGTGGGCGGGGCTACAGCAGTGGCGTGATCTTTGAAATGGGACACTCAGTGTTTCGCGTGGGGCGGTGGCATACATCGGCGTTGACAACCGTGACGCGTATCTTTTCCCGTCACTGGGTGTGCGCACTGTGTATAGTCAAATTTTGAACATCCGTCCATCGAACACCTGCTTCAAACACACCCTCTGATTTGATGCAATACTTTGCATCCTACATAAAGTGATGCTGGGCTTTTGATTTTACTATGCAACTTTACTCATTCATTCGTTTTCTGAACCACTTACCCTCAAAATGGTCACAGGGCGTGCTGGAGCCTTTCCCAGCTAACTACAGCAAGCCAGTAGGACAGCCATTCAGGCTCACACTCTTAGGGGCAATTTAGAGTGTTAAATATGCCAATTCTGCATATTTTGGGGATGTGCGAGGAAACCGGAGTTCCCGGAGAAAATCCATGCAAGCCCGAGTAGATCATGCAAACTCCACAGAGTGAGGACCGACCTGGGGTCGATCGCACGACCCCGGAACTGTGAGGCCGACGTGCTAACCACTAACTGCCAATAATATTTTTTCATTTCATTTTCTGAGATATGAGATATTTTTAATTTTTTTTTCTTTTATTGCCATATCAACCCATCTCATCTCATTTTCTAAACCGCTTTATTCTATTGTCCCATTGGCCACAGTTGACCCATCCATTATGATCCAGATCCATTTCTTCTCTCAAACCCTCCCGACTTAACGTTGACAACACGCCTCCTCATCGTCAGTTCCCCCCAAACATCCCAGGCAGTCCGACAAAATCGGCCTTGGCTTATATCAAATCTGATGAAAAGTTATTTCAATGTCAAGCCACAACAAAATAAGTAGGCCGAAGGGACTGGATTTATAAAAAGGAAGAATCCTCGGGGCTAAACGACGACTACCAAACGTCTATTCAATACACTTAAAAAGTTACATTTATTAGCTGTCATGACTAAAACTGTTTAAAATCCTTAAAAGACTGCAAAAGCAAATGCTCATCAAAGCCACGTCTATCTAGGACACAACGTTCTTTTTCATTTAGGAATACAAATTGCTTTCCTATGACTCCCCCAATCTTTAAAAAAAAAGATTAAAACATTCATGTGTCCCTCCCTATCAGAGCTTTAAATTCCAAGAAGACATTATTTTACACTGCACTTAATTTTTGTGTTGTATTTTTTTAAATTGCCTTTCAAAAAACACATGAATTGATGATGACAATGAAAGTCAATTAGAAGACTTTAATCACGTACTCAAAACGTCAAAGGTTTTTATTCTATGAATGGTGTAATAATAATAAAAGAATGAACTGAATCATGTATTTTTTTCATTGCAAATTTCTAATCCAGAAAATTAGCACTCCATGATATACATTTAATTACACTGACAGTGCAGGTAAATAAATTATTGTATCTGTGTAACATAAAATAAGTGTTGCAAGTTAGGCTTGAGTTTTCATTGGTTCAAATGAGTTTTTTTCCCCTTGTGTCCTGCAATGACTTTCATCTTCCTTTTCCTGATAAAGGTCAAGCATTATAAAAACAGATAAATGGCTTGGATTAAAATAAAATATGGCACATCAATTTGACTTTCATTGTAAAGTGTGGGAAATGATTTCCTTCTGTAACAATTTAAAAAAAAAAGGAAAAGCCTGTTATCCTGGAAATGACTCATAAAAATTAGTCACACATCTGTTTTGCTTTGTGTTCATTGAAGCCACTGAGCCAAATACTTTTGGTTAATGTACCAGGAACTGTGAGTAGTTTAGGCTTGGCAGATTAACATGCACAATGAGCACATATACAAGGAGGAAAACCCGATTTACTCCTGGGAAGTATTCTTGGAATGAGGAATTACCTGCTGGATCACATATTTCAACACTACTTCCAAAACTATTCTCACTTAAACAATGAGTTTTGTCACAGGGCTCCAAAGTGATACTATTACCAGGTTAAATATACAAACGGCTATATGTAAGTAGCATTTTCTAGTAAAAAAAAATGGTGTCATTTCCTTCATCAACAGTCAGAGTGGAAATTCTCTACACATTAGAAAACCCCATCTTGGCTGGAGCACTACCGATTCTCACGATCGTTAACTGTAATCCTTTATAGGGAGTTTTTTTTTTACCTGCAGCAAATGATAAAAAATCATTGAATATGGCCCGCACAAGAAGCTTATATTTAGCCTACATTACAATTCTCAACTGTTACACTTAAACAGCGACTTTTCCTTAGCTGAGAAGTCAAAACCTGATAACATATTAAAAGAAATGTAAAAAATTGTGTTGATTTTTTTCAGTAGTCTAAATACAAGTCTATATATTATGTAATATCTTTATAACTTTCGATATTTTGCTTGCTTGCAGCTCTTAGTTACCATAAATTGTTTAAAAATCATGATTTTGATAAATAATAATGGAAAGATTTCAAGTTGGCTCTTGCATCCTTTCATTTTTTTTTGAAAGCGGCCCTCTGAGATAAAAAGTTTTGACATATTTCCTGGATAGCCAGTCAACAAAAGATGGCACACAACATGCTACACAATTTTTCCTTTATATACTAGATCTTAAAGTCTAGACAACTGATGATATTTTTTTTAACCTTAAATAGAATTACAGTATGGCTCGGTTATCAGAACCAAAACAACTACGCTTGATACTTTGGAGAAAGGGTTTGAGGAAGAAAAAAATGTTTAAAAAAAGCCTTCAACTCAGTTTGATTGGTTCCATTTGTGTAAGATTGCCTTCTTGTGGTAATATTGATTCATTGCATGTTTCTCAAAATGGCATCGATATGAAAAATATTTAAAATAAATTTTACAACGTTCAAAGAAAACTCTAAAATTGAGCATTTTTGATATTTGTGGGTGGCCTAAATAAGAATAACAATCAAATATTTCATATAAACAATAGGTTTTCTGAAAACCCGGGAGAAATAAATTTGCCCATTATTTTATGTCAATAAAGTCTCAATATTATTATTTGTGTTGTGCCTATTCAAGTTAATAAAACAAAGGTTTATAACCAATAAAACAACCCCCCAAAAGACTTTTCCTCTTAATTTATTGTTACACTTTTTTTCCCCGTGTCAACGACAACACAACACACACAAGTGTTGATGCTTTGGCTGCATGTTCATGACTACCTACTATAAATAGCAAAATCACAGTTCTCAAGAAAAAATAAATAAAATCACTAAAACCAATTGCACATAGAATATCCAACACCGTCCGGCCTTCAGGCATTCAAAGCAGAGAGGAGCTAATGTCCTTCTGGTCCTTTGTCTTGAAAGTAAAAACTAATATAAAAAAGGTACAAGTAAGAATTTGGACAACTTATTCACAAACTACAGAAATGATGTTATTCAAGATATTGGTTGGATGAAGAGTTTTGAAGTAAGTACTCTTTTAAGTGCTACAAGACATGCAAGCAGCAGTTTTGACGCAAACATAAGAACATAAACATGTCCTCTATTAACTAACAGTCAAGCTACTTCATCATTTAAACTGTTTAAGGCTCACAACCCAAATAAAAGTGTACATTTTTTTTAAAATTGATCAAATTATGTACACGGTTTGGGGAAGGTGCGTAATTTTTGGCAGTTTGAAAATATTTTCTGGATACATTCAGTTTTATTGGCAAAGGTTGTTCTCAGAATTCTATCAGCCAGATAAGATGATTTTTTTAAAGTTTGGTTTAATTTTAACCCATTGCAAAGTGATTTGTATCTAAATATACTGTACATTGGAAGAATATTGTTCCATCTTGTGCCATTTGTAATGCTCTTTTTTTCCCCATTCTTAAAAGCTCGTTCTAAATCGGAAAGTAAATATAAATACTGTAAAATGAAAACATTCAGACATGTAAAAGTCGTACAACCATTATGAACACTTATATAAATGATCAAATTAGATTTGACGCTCGTAGTCTTTGTATGAAAACAAAACAAAATGTAATTTCACATTAAGTTTACTCTCACTATTTGGCATGTTAAAAGCCAGTAGGGGGGGAAAGCAGAAGAGTTTTGTCTCCTCACGGTTTATATAAACAGTTCAAGCAGGGTTTTTTTCAAGTTGCAATCATCTATTTGTAAACACTGAATGTTAAAATTAGGGTATCTTAAAGTGAAACACTAGGGGAGGGGAGTTCATTTGTTGTCAATTCTTAGGCCAGGAATTTTTAACATGTCGTGGTCACTACAGTGGGCATTTATTCAAAAGTCATTATTAGCTTAACTCATCTATTTATTAGTTTAAATTAATATTCGCCTATTCCATTTTCACTGGGAGGGGCTAGTACTGATCATTCGATCATCGTTAATCAGTTTCAATTTGATTGTGTGAATACACAACCCACGACTGAACTGTCTTGAAGACAAATGTTAAAAAAGCTAAAATTGGGCCAATTCAAGAAAGGTATACACTCATAATAAAGTTCCCGACTGAATGTGTCCGTTTGCATTATAGCAAACCTTTCTGTTTTACCGTTTATGTTCCTGGGTGCTTGGAGGTTTCATTTGTTTACGATGCACTTTAAACATGTGAGCAGGCAGAATCTTTTTATAGCCCACCTCGCTCTTACTTTCTCACATCGAAGCGCAATTCAGGACTCGTCATCGGTGGCACTGATTGAGTGCTCCTGCGGAAAACAAATACACAAACGTAGACAATTAAGAAAAATCTCAGTGAGATTTTTTTTGAACTTCAAGTTGACAGTACAGTGGTACCTCGTGATACAACATGCTCGTCATACAACATGCTCGTGGTATGACGAACATTTCGATGGAATAATTCGCTCGCGATACGATTAAAATTTCGAGATGCGACCAAGCCAGGTGGCCATGACATGAGAGGCTGTTTATCATTCTAGCGCACTGTCTTTTTTTGCCGCATCTCTTTCGTGTATAACTACTATATCTACGAGGACTGAACAATTTATTCAGACGGGTTTCAACCAGGAAATGCACAACGCGCATGCGCGGGCAAAAAAGAGGGCTTTCTGGGTAATGAAGTATACTCGTGCACACAACACCCATAGGCAATGGCACCCTTTCTCAGAATAAAACTTCATTACCTACAATCAATACGTGGGAAGCTCAGCTATTGCATTTCCTGTTATTCTTTTTAAGGAAAGAAGGTCCCGCGATCGCTCATTTAAGACTTCTTCTCGTTGGCAAGTGGTCGTGCGTTATCCTATTGTGAGAACATTTGTGTGCATCATTTTCGGAATATTTTGAAGTCAATACAACAGCAAACAGTTCATCGATAGCGAACGTGAGGGTGGAGGCGTGGCAAACCGCTAACCCGGAAAACGAAGGTAACAAAAGATTAAGACAAAACTAGAATTCAGTCTTGTGTAAAATTACATTAAACGTATGTTTGAGTGTCTGTATATATTTATCCAAGTTAATTTAAATTTGTTTGTTTGTTTACGAGTGCCGTGGATAAAGTCTCCCCGAACAGCCCCCCCTCCGCCTCCGTGTGTGTCGTTGTCTCTCCCCTCCGCGAAATGCGTCTAATTTTACATCTATTAAACACATTTTATTACTATTAAACCACTCGTTATTTATTACTTTGTCAATATATGGCGAATTAGAAGAAATAAAACATTTTTTTCAATCCAATATCCTGTTTTTGGTGTTTTTTCAGAGGGTTGGAACGAATTAATTTTTCAATTCATTTCAATGGGAAACGTTCGCTCGAGTTACGAAAAGCTCGACATACGATCTCAGTCTCGGAACGGATTACGATCGTATGTCGAGGTACCACTGTAATTGAGTGAGCCTAGTAAAGTCAGATTACTGAGATTGTGAATGTATACCCACTGAACCCAGATGAAATTACCTCTTCTTGTTCTTCCTCAGAGTCGTCGTCACTAACTACAGGTTTGGCTCTGGTACGTCCCGATCGTCGGCTGCGTCCCTTTCCTCGATCGCCGCCTCGCTCTTTCTTGCCCAGGCGGATCTTGACTTTGACAGAACGGGCTGCAAATGAAACAAAGATTTAAAAAGCATAGACCAATAGAAGTGCAGATAAGAAGTCAAAAAGTAGATTACATTCTGACTCGGAACCATCATCCTGCTCGTCCTCCTCTTCGTCGCTGTCTTCCCCCTCGCTCTCCTCCTCTTTTTCGATCTTCTGCCTCAGACTGGTGAAGACTGATTGGAGAACGATGGAGTCCTCGTAAATCTGCTCGGGTCACAAGGCAGGGAACTTCAACTATCATTATTTTTCGAAAAAAGAGAGATATCACGACTGGCCCGCACCAGCGATCCTTCCAGGTTGAAGGTTTGTGCATTCTGGAAAAGCAGCATGATGTCTCTCTCCAGGTCGCCAAGGGTGCGGTAACGGTGACCTCGAATTCGTTCCTAGTGTTCATAAAAGATTGTTTTTTTTGTTTTTGTTTTTTTTACTCATTGGCTGCCATTGGCGGTACACGGTCGATTGGTTGCCAGTCTTTTGGTCGCCGATCTTTTGGTCGCCCGGAAGGTTATTGATAATTACCATTTAAATCGTTGCTCAAATTCCCTCAATACAAACTGCAAATTATTATTTAGTCATACTTAATGCCCTATTAATTATTAGGCTAAAGAAAAGCTCCAAATTTCCCGGACTTTTGTTTTTTGTTGGAGAACTTGTTAAGACCCTGACTGACGTACCTTCCTAAGGGGACAACGCATGTACATACAAACTCTTATACACTCACACGTCGGCTCAGTGAAACTGCTCAAGGCCATTGTTGGCTTTTATTGATGCGAAGACCGGGTTGTTTTACCTTGTTTTGTCGCCGGGTTAGGGTTTTTGGTTGTCGGTCTTTTGTTCGCCGGTCTTTTGGTCGCCCGTTATCGCGGTCCAGGCGACCAAAAGACAGCGACCAAAAGACCGGCGACCAAAAGACCGGCGACCAAAAGACCGGCGACCAAAAGACCGGCGACCAAAAGACCGGCGACCAAAAGACCGGCGACCAAAAGACCGGCGACCAAAAGACCGGCGACCAAAAGACCGGCGACCAAAAGACCGGCGACCAAAAGACTGGCAACCAATCGACCGCACATGGGCCATTGGCTGCCATTGACGGCGATAGACGCCCGATCCATTTGACACTGCATTACATTACCTTGATCTTCCTAAAGTCCACTGGCTTGCGAATCAGTTCGTAATATTCGGGCAGCTCTTTGCGAGACGGTAGTTGAATGAACACCTCGCTGAGTTGGCGTCCGCTTGCGCTGTGAAATGTGACAACATCAAGATGAGACAACACAGGTGAATGTGGGAGGGTAGAGTAATTAGGAGTTGCAATTAAGAGTAATAGACTATTTTTTTAAAGTATATTTATGCTAAAGTAGATAATTTCTATAGCTTGAATTAAGTGGTGTGGAAGTGAACTACACCAATAATTACAGGAAGAACGAGGAAAAAAATGCTGATTCAGAATTACAGAATGAAACAGTTAGATTCAAATTTCTGTTAAATGGGAGTCATAAAACAACTGCCATGACAGAAAGCGCTTCTAAAAGAACCCCAAATTAAATCAAAGTGTAATATTAGGCTTTTGCTAACCCTAACGCTAAAAATACCTAGAAATATTTGAGTCAACATAATTTAAAGTACATGCTGAAGTGCTGCATCTTCATATCTACACAATATGAGATAGTAACATTAAAACAATTATGTCTTATAATTTATCTAACAATCCCATTATTAATGTTTATTCATTTGGATTTGCCTTTTAGTTAGCATGATTTGATTCCTTTCCTTTCTGACAGAGCCATGAAAAAAGGTTTTTAACTATTTTCCATGATTGTTTGTAAATTATGCCAAATTTTAGCTGAATGTGAATTGTGATTATTAACAGAGAATTTTTTTCTCCGTAAATAGACAATTTTTGAAACATTTTGACAGATATTCTTACAACGTGAACGGTGATTGCCTTTGGAACAAATGAAGTAAATATTTGTACCCATCTTTGTATCTGATAACGCCATCTATGATCTTCTTCATCTTCTTGTTGAGGGCAGGAGGATTGGGGGATATCTTTTCGACAGGCGGTCTCCCCCTTTTTCGCTGCCTCTTTGCATCGTCATCTTTGTCTCCTCGTCCTCGTCCTCCCGAGGAGCATGAGGGCACAGGGAGGTCCGGATCCCGATCCCTCTTCCTCTTTCGAGTGGTCTTCTTATGCCGCACTTCTTCTTCCACTTCCTCCAGGGTGCCCTCCTCGATGGCCTGCTCGGGATGGAAAAGAGAGAGTCAGTCGACCCTCCGTCTCGTCTTCTTCTTCGCCACCCCTTTTCCTCCAATTACCTTGAGCCACTGCTTCTCGGTCAGCGAGTCGCTGTAGTCCACTTCCTTTCGTTGGCGGGAACCTCGTCCGAACATTTTTTCCTCCTCTTCCTCGCAGGTGAGGCGCTCCACCTCGGCGTCGTCTTTCATGATCCAGGTAGGCAGCTCGTCCTCCTCCATCAGACGAGGTTTGCGCCGAGGGTTGCGAGCATCCTCACGCCGTCGGTCCAAGTCCATGCGCTGCCAGACAACAAAACGTTTAATTTTGTTAAACCATTTTTTTATGGTATGACCTAAGACAAAGGAGCAGCACAATGTCCATTGAATTAAACAAAAAACGGACGTTATCGAGATTATTAGTGTGTGAAAATTAGACCCTTACTTATTGTTTTACTCAAAAGCGTGTGGAGGATCATTACAGAATTGGACCACATTTTGTCTTTAAAATTCTGGATAAATAAAACCTTCTCTGGTTTTCCGTAACATATTCAGATTACTAACTATCAAAGGCCTGAGTATCTTATCTTACAAATGAATGTTAAGAAAAATGTTATCCCATGATTTTCTTTAATATTTTCCCAATTTGGCATAATCACAATAATTCAATCCGTACTCAAGCTATCTTTTTCCCTAAAGAAGAACTAGTGCTGACAGGCGAGATTTTTAATAAAAATGTTTTAGCCTGTGACTGCCTAGAAACCAGTTCAGGGTTTCCCCTCCTTGTGCTCATAGTTGGCTGGGATAGGCTCCAGCACCCCCACGACCCTTGTAAGGATAAGCGGTATGGTATGTTAGCAAAAGTAAATTTACCTAAAAAACAAGACAACATTTTAGCATTTTTACGTGAATTATTTAAAAGTTGATAGGTCGGACATGCTAAATGTCCTCCAACTCTGAAACAACCCTAGAAGACGTGTTATGTAGACCCTTAAAAACAGTTTCAAATTGTGATTTTTATTTTTAATAACTCATTTAATCCTATTTAACCTTTCTTCACAAACCAGGTTTAGTCATTCCACTAATAAGAATGAAGTTGGAGTCATTAATTGTGTTAACTTCCGAAACTTGGAGCAAATGGAATTTGTTCCGCCGGTATGTCAAATTCAGCAAACTAAATTGATGTTGAAAAACAAATATTAGAAAAAAGAATTATATCGCCCCACAAATTGTTATGTTATCTAGTGTTTCTTGTTGTTTCCTTCCCTGGAGGGAATACAGCTGGTGTTTGTCTTAAGCAAATAAAGACCAACCATGAACTGATCAAACTCCTCCTCGCTTCTGGCGATCATTTGGTTGACCGTCTCGTCATCGGGGACCTCGTCCTCTTCCTGAATACACCAGACCGACATTGGCAAGCAAAGTATAAGCAAGAAAACTTTTGGAAAAAGCCCATGTGAAAAGTGCTGTGTTGCTGGTGCACGCACACACATTCAACCGTAGACACACGTCTTGACCCCAGACCTCGTCTTGCTCTTCATGCTCCAAGATGGCCTGGAGGAAGGCCCTGCGCTCGTGGCTGGACGACTTTTGGTCGAACATTCCAGCCTGAATCACCTTTTGGTCTACGTTCAGTTTGTACTTGGCGGCCGCCAAAATCTTCTCCTCCACGCTGTTGACCGTACACAGGCGCAACACGCGCACCTCGTTTTGTTGCCCAATGCGGTGAGCTCTGTCCTGAGCTTGCAGATCCTGACAATGACATCAAATGTAGAGCTGAAATAGTTTATCCAAACTACCCCAACATGAATGACAGTGGCGGGTCGTCAGGGCCTTCAAGGCCTTCTCTGCTGGCCTAAGAAATATCTGAATCATATATTATATTTTGTCCATCAATACTTATTAAATAATTCCAAATTGTCTGTTAGCTTCCTTTCCCCCTGGTTGCACTGCTTCCAGATGTGTGTTTTCATATTGAAGCATTTAACCAATCACATTTCAGCCATTGTTGGTTGCCAGGGTCAGAAATCTGCCTCAAAGCCTTCACAATCAGTTCTGCGGGCTCGGCCGCTTTAAACAAGCGTCGATAAGACCGTTGCTTTAACCAATCAGATTTCGAGTTGACAACACCACAGTGTATTGTCGCGGGCGTAGGGATACGTCATTGCCTTGTCGCAGGCGGAGGGATACGTCATCACTTTCACCAGCTATGAGGCTACTAGTCATTAGCCAGAGCTACCAAACTGTATTTGGAGCGGGCTGCACAAGCAAATATATTGTTGTGTTGATTTAAAGCCATTTTCAAGACGGACTATGCCAGAAATACGACAGGACAGGCTCGACTTTCAGCATTAGCTTCGATGGCGACAGAAAAGAAGGAAGAAAGAAAGGAGGATGGATATTGTGTACAGTTAAAAATGATTTTTGGTGAGTAGTATTTGTATTTAATCATTAAATGCTGCTAGGAAGTGGATTTTACCCCATTTTTGTGCATTGATTTATTGATTATTTTTTATGTGTCGCAGCTGTAGCTACAGTAGAGGTTTTATAGCCATAAAATAGTTTTTGAGGGTTGGATTGATTCGTTGAAGGCGCTACGAGAAAATGCACGGACCGCCACTGATGAATGATAACTTTTTGTGTTCTAATCTGTGAATTTAGCAGCTTTGTAAGATGAAACATTATTATTTAAAAAAGGGAGTATTTAGTGAAACCTGGTGTGGGTTCCAGTCTGAGTCAAAGATGATGACGGTGTCAGCGGACTGCAGGTTGAGTCCGAGGCCTCCCGCTCGGGTGCTCAGGAGGAAGATGAAATATTGAGACTCGGGTTCGTTAAAGGTCTTCAATAACATTCCTCTGTCTTCAGCCTTTGTAGTACCTGGCAGGACGATATGTCAACAAAAGCACCTTTGATATCTTATTGGATATTATATTTGTTATGAATAACCAATTATGGGCACCAGGTGGTGGTCAGCCAATCACAGGGCAAAAAAACACGGACAACCATTCACGCTCATACTCATACCTCAGGGCAATTTTTAGTGTTCAACCAGCCTACCATCCATGTTTTAAAACCAACGCAGGCAGGGGGAACATGCAAACTCCACACAGGAAAGTTGGAGCCCACTGGGGATTGAACCCTTGATCTCAGAGGTGTGAGGCGAACATGCTAACAACTCTACCACTGTTCCGCCCCTTACAAAAACCATTGTAAATATTTATGAATTGACAGAAACAAACAGGAATGGATTAACGCTACCAAAACGCCCTTAAATAAGTATATAGTAACATTATTTGCATGAATACTTGGTTATTGAAGAAAATCTTAATAATTGTGTTTTTTTATGTTGCCCAAATTCCCAATTAATGATCATTACATCTCCGTGAAAATGTAGAATGTGTACCAACTTGTAAACAAAGTTGATTTGTTTTAGTGTTAAGCACTCAATTTTGTACATAAACGTATATAAAGTATATAAACATTCTTCAGGCAATAGTGGCTCACAGTTTATAAATGCAAATGCCAGATTTCATAGTACTATGATCATGTGAAAAGTATTTGTAAAAGACGGTTTTACCATCCAGACGCAGATACTTGAAGCTGCGGTAGGCAAAGTAGTCCTCCATGATGGTCATGAGTGTGGTCATTTGACAGAAGAGCAGCACTTTATGGTTTGTCACTCGGAGTTTGGGCAGGATTCGATCCAACACCTCAAATTTTCCTGATGCTCGGTATAGGTCAGCACTGGGGGAAAAAATGGAGAGAAAATGTATTTCATGCAGTAGTTTGTACGTTATGTGAGTCATAATTAACACTTACCCTTGTACTATTCCACCAGAAAAGCCCAAATGTTCAGAAAAGGATTCCTGAAAAGAAATTGTCAAACTAAGTCAGACAAATGATTTCTACTGTTTGAATGGAAAATAATTAGTCTAGGAACAAACAAACAGGGACTGAACTAACACTGTATATCTATGGACAATTTTATTTTATTATCGAATGCAAAAACAGCAATTTGATTTGATTCTCACATTTTTTCTAATGACTTTTTTTTCCTAGCTTCTCCATTTAAGAGTACCTCAATCTGTTGGAACATGTATGGGTGATTACAAATCTTCCTCAGTTGCATGATGGTGTTCATCAATGTCTTGGTGCCTCCTTTGCCCTGTTTGGACCCATGATAAAACAACATGTAATGATATTTTCTCTTGAAGTTAGAAGTTGCGGTAGTTGAGAGTTTTGATGGGCTGAAAAGAGAGCCCTTGGTTTTGATGTTTGTACTTCACCTTCTTGTCTTTCTCAGATCCATCAGTCAGCAGGACACCCTTGGCCTGCATGTGTCTGTAGAGTACTCGCTGGAGAGATGACATGTCACACTTGATCACGTATTCCACCTGCGGGAACAAACATCGAAACAAGCCTACTCAAAAGTGACCCGATCATTCAGAAACTACAAGCAATGAGTTTCAAAATCTTTAGCAGGGGTGTCCAAAACTTTTTCTCCGAGGGCTGTTTTCAGAAAAATCAAAGGATGTGAGGCCAGCTTGAAATCCTTCCATTTTTATCTGGTAAAAAGAGGATGCTTTAAAAATATCAGTTTAAAAAAACAACAACAACAACATATAAATATATACATTTTTAAGAAATAATTCATTTTGACTGAGAGGGTTGGCAGCAATCGTTCAATCAGATACATGATTACTCAATGGCAAGCTTCCTATTTGAAATAGATTTACCGTATTGGCCCGAATATAAGACGACCCCCCTCTTTTTCAAGACTCAAGTTTGAAAAAAGACTTTTTGACGTTTTCAGTCTTATTTCAATGCAAAAACATCGTCTTGTATTTGGTCCAATGCGGTCATGTCAATCTATGGCTCATCTCCTGTGGCAATTATAAAAATGTTAATATTGCTTTACACCAAGTAAACTTTCCAAAACAAAGAAAATATCCCTAGACAGCAAAAAGTCAAAAAAAATATTTTCTTGTCTCTTTGCAGTCAATTTATCATATTGTATTATTTTTTATTTAAGTTGATTTATGTGAAACAAATGACTGAAATTCTAGTTTCCTACACTGAGTGGAAATAATGGGGAGGCACTTTTTAAGTGACTAACTCCATCCAATGTTAAATCTGAGAAATGGAACAGAATGTAGACGGAATTTAAGATTGTGGGCCATATTCAATTGTATAGTCATCATTTTCTGCGAGCCAATGAAAACTGCGGAGCGGGCCATTTATGGTTCTGCAATTAGGACACCCCTGACCTAAAGTAATTATATAGGTACATTATATTTGACTCTCTGCTGTGTATTGACAAAAAGGTTTGTCGTGCCTTCTCTGGAAGCTGAGCCTCCACTTCTTTCTTCAACCGACGCAGCAAGAACGGACGGAGAACCTTGTGAAGACGGCGGATGATCAAGATGGTCTCCTCTTCATTGAGGTCCACCTGCCAGTGGAATGGACACATTGAGTTGTAAATTGACATGAATGCATAAACTCAAGTTAAAATACAAATTACCTTCTCTCCAGTCATTGCAAAAGGGGCATTGAACCATTGCTCGAAGGTGCTGCAGCTCTTAAAAATTGTGGGCAGGAGGAAGTTGAGCAAAGCCCACAACTCGGGGAGCTTGTTCTGCAGCGGCGTGCCGGTCAGCAGCACCCGCCTCGGCGCAAGGTAGTGCGTGTTCAGAACCTGCGTCAGTTTACAGTGGTGGTTTTTCATGCGGTGGCCCTCGTCTACGATCATGTACTTCCAGCGAATCTGTGGGAGATTGAGAGAGGAATAACTGAAAAAGATCCCTCTTTTTTTTTTAGAGGTCCATGGCTTTAGTCTGTGCTAGCATGGGTAACAAGAACAGCAGAAACCTGAAACAGTCACAATATTTGCTGAAAAACAACACAAATTGAGAGACAAGCCCACCTTAGCTAGGACTTGCTTGTCTTTGATGATGTACTCATAGGTGGTAAGGAGAACATTAAATTTACCACTGCGCAACTGTGGGACAAAAGCTCTTCTAGCAGCCGGCGAACCCTAAAAGCAGAAAAAGTAACACCAAAAACTGTCTTTACGAACAGCCACACACATTTCATTACTAAGATTTGAACTGCTGGGAAAAAAATTGAATATTATATTTGAGGAGCTTTGCTTTGTGAGGCATCCGCACAATAAAATGTTGTTATTGTTTTGATGTATTAAAGTACTTAAGGCAAAAGGTTTGAGAACCACTGCTATAAAAACTAATCATCAAAAAGGCAAAAAGTGTTGTGCCCTTGTTTAGAATAGAATGAACACTTAACACTGTCATAAACTTACCTTATAGGATACTTTAACAACTGTGGGTCCCCACTTGTCAAACTCGTAAACCCAGTTTGAAAGAGTCCTGTCATTCAAAAACAGTATTTAATTAAACATCCAGGTCGGTGCACCTGTGTGGAGTTTGCATGTTTTCCCCGGGCCTGCGTGGGTTTCCTCCGGGTACTCCAGTGTCCTCCCACATTGCAAAAACATGCACGGTAGGCTGATTGGACACTCAAAATTGCGCCTAGGTGCGGGTGTGAGTGTGCATGGTTGCCCTGCCATCGGCTGGCCACCGATTCAGGGTGTCCCCGGAGTCAGCTGGGATAGGCTCCAGCACCCCCCGCAACCCTAATGAGGATAAAGTGTTTCAGAAAACGAATGAATATTTAATTAAACAGTAACTAGGGAATGTCCAAATCTCATGCAGAAAAGGCAGATTTGCAAGCTCACGAGAGTGGTACGATGATGAGGTAGGGTCCGTTGAGCCGCTTATTCTCCATGAGGTACGTGATGAGGGCGATGGTCTGGATGGTTTTGCCCAGACCCATTTCATCAGCCAGGATCCCGTTCAGATTGTTGTTGTACAGTGACACCAACCACTCCAGACCTTTGATCTGACACCCAAACAAGCTAACGTTATGACACAAGAGAACTGACTTAGCTAACTACCATATTTTTCGCACCGGAGTATAAGGTGTACATTCAATACATAATTTGTTCCATAATATAAGGCACACTTAAAATAAGCAAGAAAAAACATAGCCAAGCTCTGAAAAAAAGTGTGACTTATAGTCCGGAAAATACGAACCTTTCTGTTGCGCAAACCAGTTGACTTCATCGTTTATTTACCTGATACTGTTTGAGTTGTCCGTTTACCAAGAAAGTGGACTGCTTTTCCACCTTTTCGGTGACGGCATGAGCTACAGCATAGTAAGATTGAAGTCCTCTTGCAAATGCTGCCCCGCTGTACTCATCATCCACATCCTGTTTGGCGTTCCTACAGGGGAAATTTGTACTGAGGTTTAAAAAAAAAAAAAGGTGTAACAGTTTGATCACATGGCAAAACTTTATTTGGATTGAGTCTTCAAAGTTGAAAAAGTAAGTAGCTGTACTCACTCGATGATGTGTCGCACGTCCACCTCTGACACGTACTCACTATCAGGGTCACCTATCTTCTTTTTTTCTTCTGTTGTTGCAGATGAAGAATGGTGGTCCTCCTCATCCTCCTGCCACAGAGCGAGTACAGTAAAATCACTAAAAAACTGTCCTTTTGGAGGTAAATAAACAATATCACCCACCTCTTCTTCTTCCTCCTCCTCACTGTCTTCACTGTCAGAGCGTGGGGCCACCTCATAACTTATAGGAAAGACAAGAACTTGTACAAATGACTTTCATGTGAAAGATGCTTGCGCAAATAATCAAAACATTAGTAATTGGCTGATATTCTCTCGGGCCGGTATTTGGACATTTGATGTACATATATCGGTCTTCTTTTAGTCCGACTGGCCGATATGAAGAAATCAGATTAAAACTGGGTTATTTTGGTTCAGATGCAGCCACGCTTCTCCTTGCTCTCTCCAGCTCTAACATAAACGACCAGCTAATTGTAAAATCGAGGGCGGTGATGTTGTTGCGACTGCGATGCTTCAATTTGCGGCAGCCTTTTTTGGTCATAAACACACACGTGCACATAAGCACCAACGCAAATTTATTTGTAAAAAAAGCATCTTCTCACCCAGGGTTCATCTCCAGCCATGTCTCCAACTGTCCGGCCTTAGGAGCGTCCACCCCTGTCAAGATGTTGCCGCTGTCCACATGGATGACCTTCACGGGAAGGTCGCTCATCTGACTCGTCTCATCCAGAGGCTGCAGAGGAAGCAAGATCAGGAAAAAGTGAAGGATTTATAGAACAAAGTCATTCTTCTGACTGCTCACCTCTCCATCAGGCCCCAAAGCTGGAGTCTGTCCATCAGGACTCTCCAACTGGAACAGAAAAACAATGTTAGTAATTAGCGATTTTGAAAATTCGTCCTATAAAATATGTTGCGAATACAATCAAATAAGCTATCGTCGGCTGCTCTCTGCCCTCACTGGAAGACATTGCCAGCCCTCGTTACCTCAGCAGAGCCAGGAACATCATCGGGGACCCATACCACCCTGGTCACAATCTGTTCCAGCTGCTGGCCTCTGGCAGACGCTATAGGTCCCACAAAGTACGGACAAATAGGCTTAAGGACAGTTTTTTCCCCACATCCATCAGAACTCTAAACTTGCGGTAACACAACACACAATCCCTTCTGTGTAATAACTTTGGGGTGAGGTAATATGAAAAGATGTTTGGGTGGTGATCTGGCTCCTACTGGCTGACTGAAGGTAAGTGAAAGACAGTGAGAGGTAAGTGATCCGCTCAGGGGGTGATGTGATGTATCCATAACAGCAGAATGCCCGAAACTATAACTTATTAGGTATTTTGCAGAGAAAACGCACCTTATGGAGAAGCACTACCAATTTCGTCATACGCAGTTTCTGGGTGTGATGACAATTAGGCTTTTGTTGTTGATGATGACGACAGGGCCTATGTCCGATTATTATTATTATTATTATCGTAAATATTTAACATATAGTGGCCTGTCTAACCTGATGGTCTTTTAGACACCAGGCTTCAAAAAGTTGGTGAGAACTTCATTGATTATAGCATTACTCTTCCCACCTGTATGGTATCTGATTGATGCATGTAGGCCAGTGTGTGCGACCCTAATTTTCCCTTTTCCGCTATACCTTCTTCTTCTTCTTCTTCTTCTTTTTCTTCTTCTTCTTCTCTTTGAGAGCTTGCGCGGCCTTGTGCGCGCGGACCAGCTCGGTGAGGTTGGCCACATACTCATCAGTCTGCTGCAGAAGGTAGGCCAGACGCTTGTCCTTTTTCTGGTCAATTAGTTTACGGTAGCCTTCTTCATCTTCAGCCTGAGTGCACAGTGAAATTTAAGGGGGAGTGTGATGAAAAACTGGACTATGTGCGGTGGCTACACTTTACCATGAGTCTCCTCATTCTCTCTTTTTCAATGCGCTCGTTCTCCTTCTTCTGCTCCCGCTCGGTGTTGGCGTGGTAGGTCGCCACAGCTTTGGTCAGCTTTTGGATTTTGCCGGTGATGGAGCGATGGTACTCCTTGAAGTCTTTGGCATGTTGAAGGATGCTGTTGAGGTACTCCTGGAAAAAAGATATGGCGATTCAAATTGAGAAACTTTATTGGGTATCTGTATGGTAGGTGAAGAGCTGAAAAATTGTCTTTGCAAATTAATTTGATCGCCACTTTCAGGCGACCTCACAGTTTTGAGATCGAGGGTTAAATCCCAGATTCAGACCTGTGGAGTTTGCATGTTCTAGCTGGGCTTGCATGTTTTTTTTCTTCCGGGTATTCTGGTTTCCTCCCATATCCACAAAACTGGTTGAACACTCTAAATTGTATGAGTGTGAATGTAAATGATTGTGCCTTGCGTTTGGCTGGGATAGGCTCCAGCACCCCCTTGTGAAGTTAAGCAGTATGGAAAATGAAGGAAAATTGATTGAGACTTTCAATACAAAGTATTGAAGCCATATTTCAAAGTATTGCTTACCTGATGCTTCTGCCTGCGCTTGCGCTCCTGTTCAATCTTTTGCTGTTTCTCCAGTTTCTCTGTAATGCGAGCCTCTCGCAAGCTTTGGCGTTTGCTACGTTTGTAGGCCTTGGCATCCAGTGCTGTTTCTAGAGCAGTGTCCCGACGCATGCACACCACCACCTCCTGTCGCAGCTTGAAGCACGTAAAAACGGGTCAAAGCGTTCGGAATTTTGGGCTGCCTGCCGTGGCGCTCACCTGTCTCTGGAAGTTAAGCAGTCGGAGGGCTTTGAGTTCTATCGTAGCTTTGGTCCGTAAATCTCCAGCCAGAGAACCTGGCAGGTTTTCCAGCTCAGCTATTCGATGTGTGATGCGAGCCTGCAATCTACACCACGCAAAAAAATCAGAAAGACTTTCAGACATTGTTCTTTTGGAGAACTGGTTGCATGATGGGTACCTGTACTCCCTCTCCTGCAGAATCTCTACAGGGTCCAGGCCGCAGGGCTTTTGGATTGGGGTGATACGGCTCTGTTTGTTGTGGTAAGGCATCATGGGAGGAGGCTGCGCTGGCTGACCGGGTGACTGCGTCTGTGGAGGCATGACGGGGGAGGCCGCGGGGGGCACCGAGGGAGGAGCGGGAGAGGGTCGTCCCGTGGGCTGAGATGGGATCAGCTTTTGGGGAGCGGTGGGCGGTGCTGCTGCATACATCAAAAGCCAGGAAGTATGTAAGGGAATTCAATTTATAATACTAAGTTGGAAAATAATGGTACAATACTGCAATTCCTGTGTCTTTTGGGGGGATTGTTTGGGGTTGTTGTGGAAGGTCAGGTGGTATTTATCATTAATTTATTCAACCTCTGGCTATGAAAATTCTTGCACCCTTATTTGGGGCATTCTGAGAGGTTGAATTATGAAATGTAATGGACACGTCTCTGCAAGAATCCAAGCATCAGTAAACTTACTTAAAACAAAATGTATGTCATTGTCAAATGGAAAGCTTACAGTCAAAGAAACTGTGCTTAAGGTGGCAGATAAACATCCACAAAATGTAATGTAATAAAAGTGACAAACCTTCTGGCCAAGACTTTGGAGGTCCATTGTGGTTTTGTCCTTGCATCCCAGCTGCGGTCCCTGATGGACCTGGTGGAGGCATATTGGGACCCATCATTCCTAGAAGGGAACAATATAGGTTGTGTACTGTAATACAAATCAGCAAGTTCAAACAAAGAATGTTTTTAACATCCCAGCATTACTTAGTCAACATTCAATATTCACCGTGAGCTCGACTGTAGCCTGAACTCATGGGTCCAGGTGGTCCAGCTCCCGGACCTAAGCTTGCCATGGGTTGCTGCATGCCAGGCATTGGTCTTTTCCCCTGGACGGCCATCTGGAGATGGTCCGGCAGGGGCTGACCCCGAGCCAGCATCTTGTAGGCCATGATCTGAGCTCTGAGTTGGTGCAGCTGACCCTGGTTGAAAGGAGTAGAACCCCCAGGGCCAGCAGGTCCAGAAAGGCCACCGGATTCAAGACCTGACACGAGAGTGGGAACGGTAGAGCTTAGGCTTGGTCCAGGGTTGGGTCCTGGCCCTGGTCCAGAGCGGTGGCTGGGGCCCAAAGAGTGCTGGTCTCCGCAGGGGCCTTCTAAACCCGTGGAGGCGGAGCCGGGGCCAATGGAAGAGGAAGATGAAGAGGAGGATGCCAGTAGAGGTCCGGATGGAGGACCATTGGAAGGTACTGGACTAGAATGATCTGAACCACCTAATGGAGAATGATAACCTGGACGACAACAGGGAGTGAGTCAGTTCATGAAATTGTCTGTACATTCTTATGGTTGGCAGCATCCCAAAGAGGTTACAAGAAAGAATATTTGATTTTAAAACCTTGTGAGTGTTGGTCCAAGGGACTGGGGGGAGGTCCCATTCCAGTATGCCCGCCAGGCCTCACTGACAGACTTTTCATTTGACTGAAGCGACTCTCCTCACTCATGCTCTTCTCAAGCATGCCCTCCATGGGCTGAAAAGACAATGTAAAAGAAAAAAAAACATTTGAATGTGTACAGGTCCAAATCGTGAGATTGCGTTCACGCAAAAACTACTATTTGGTGTATAAACTGGGCTCAGACCACGGTCTTACTTTGTGCAGAGGGTGCACGCCGTCCTGGCCGTAGCCAGACGGGCCAGGCTGGGAGAGGCCAGAAGAAGGAGGACCCGGACTGGGTCCCATCATGCTGTGAGTGGAACCTGGGGAAGGACCAGGGCTGGGGCCCAGCAGTCCCCCAGGGGAGGGACCTGGACCGGGGGAGGGACCGGGGCGGGGGTTGCCTCCCATGGGGGGGTCTGGGGTGGACATGATGGTGGTCTCCCCCTGTCAGGAACTGAAATAAAAGCTACACTATGAATAACTACGCTTTTATTTGCAAATGAAATGTAAGACTATCACATTGGCTTTCTGTCGAAAAACATACACTTTCATGTGTCCTACAACAAAAATAAGCTTGAAATCCCTGTTAAGAAATGCAGTACCGTATTGGCCCGAATATAAGACGGTGTTTTTGCATTGAAATAAGATTGAAAAGACATTATACCTATTGACAACGCCAGATGGCGCCTTCTGTTTAAAAGGAATGAGGAACACTTTGATGGTAAATGCAGTTATTGCTATTTTGTTGTATTATCATAGTAGATTGGTTAATTAAAATTTCTGAAAACAGAAGCAATTCATGTACAAATGTGATTGCATTTTAGTTTACATATTTAAATGTTCAGATAATGAGGTGTGACAGACAGTTTTTGCATGATTTGAATGAGGCAAAATATGCTTTTTCCCATGAATATATTGTTATAACCATTTGTTTCAGATGTAATTATTTTCTGTATAAAAATTGAACTTGGTGTTCAAAAAGTCTTTTTTCAAACTTGAGTCCTGAAAAAGAGTCTTATAATCAGGATCGTCTTATATTTGGGCCAATACGGTATATAGACTGGTTTCTGAACCATTAAGACCAGTACCATAACACAACAAATCCAGCAAAACTTTATCAAGGTTAATGGGTGTCAAATCATTTGTTATGTCACCCTGACAACCCCACAAAATAAAACCCTAAATGAATATTTTCATTCCAGTAATAAACTCATCATATTGGCCAATTGCCTGCCATTTTTAATCGATTCGAACTGTTCAAGATTGGACGTTTATTGACGTCAGTGTGAGTGAATAATCTAAGAAAAACCAATTCATCCCATTTTTGATACCAAATATCAAAAGTGAAATGGTTCATTTTTCATATGAAAGCAGTCCAAAGCGCCTATCAA